>NW_027138357.1:25000-54465 GCF_035084215.1 Heptranchias perlo | reverse complement strand
TTCTGGTTCTGGCCCGCACCTCAGACTGTTGCTGTTGTCCAAATGAATGCACCTTGTGCTTTAGCTTTAGGCACCATCCAGAGTTCCTGCTTGGCTACTACTGAATGTGTCCGTCCTCCAGCCTTAAGTACCATCCATCGTTCCTTCTTGGAACACTCCGACCGTTTCGCCATCTTGCGGCTCATCAGGGAGCTACAAACAAACAGACCAAGTCCTTAGTGCGTCACTTGCAAAAGTTAGGTTTTAAAATGGTGGGCAGAGGGGGGAAACGCCCTCCCTATGTTGTCTGCCTCTTGGTTCTGGCCCGCACCTCAGACTGTTGCTGTTGTCCAAATGAATGCACCTTGTGCTTTAGCTTTAGGCACCATCCAGAGTTCCTGCTTGGCTACTACTGAATGTGTCCCGTCCTCCAGCCTTAAGTACCATCCATCGTTCCTTCTTGGAACACTCCGACCGGTTTCGCCATCTTGCGGCTCATCAGGGAGCTACAAACAAACAGACCAAGTCCTTAGTGCGTCACTTGCAAAAGTTAGGTTTTAAAATGGTGGGCAGAGGGGGGAAACGCCCTCCCTATGTTGTCTGCCTCTTGGTTCTGGCCCGCACCTCAGACTGTTGCTGTTGTCCAAATGAATGCACCTTGTGCTTTAGCTTTAGGCACCATCCAGAGTTCCTGCTTGGCTACTACTGAATGTGTCCCGTCCTCCAGCCTTAAGTACCATCCATCGTTCCTTCTTGGAACACTCCGACCGGTTTCGCCATCTTGCGGCTCATCAGGGAGCTACAAACAAACAGACCAAGTCCTTAGTGCGTCACTTGCAAAAGTTAGGTTTTAAAATGGTGGGCAGAGGGGGAAACGCCCTCCCTATGTTGTCTGCCTCTTGGTTCTGGCCCGCACCTCAGACTGTTGCTGTTGTCCAAATGAATGCACCTTGTGCTTTAGCTTTAGGCACCATCCAGAGTTCCTGCTTGGCTACTACTGAATGTGTCCCGTCCTCCAGCCTTAAGTACCATCCATCGTTCCTTCTTGGAACACTCCGACCGGTTTCGCCATCTTGCGGCTCATCAGGGAGCTACAAACAAACAGACCAAGTCCTTAGTGCGTCACTTGCAAAAGTTAGGTTTTAAAATGGTGGGCAGAGGGGGGAAACGCCCTCCCTATGTTGTCTGCCTCTTGGTTCTGGCCCGCACCTCAGACTGTTGCTGTTGTCCAAATGAATGCACCTTGTGCTTTAGCTTTAGGCACCATCCAGAGTTCCTGCTTGGCTACTACTGAATGTGTCCCGTCCTCCAGCCTTAAGTACCATCCATCGTTCCTTCTTGGAACACTCCGACCGGTTTCGCCATCTTGCGGCTCATCAGGGAGCTACAAACAAACAGACCAAGTCCTTAGTGCGTCACTTGCAAAAGTTAGGTTTTAAAATGGTGGGCAGAGGGGGAAACGCCCTCCCTATGTTGTCTGCCTCTTGGTTCTGGCCCGCACCTCAGACTGTTGCTGTTGTCCAAATGAATGCACCTTGTGCTTTAGCTTTAGGCACCATCCAGAGTTCCTGCTTGGCTACTACTGAATGTGTCCCGTCCTCCAGCCTTAAGTACCATCCATCGTTCCTTCTTGGAACACTCCGACCGGTTTCGCCATCTTGCGGCTCATCAGGGAGCTACAAACAAACAGACCAAGTCCTTAGTGCGTCACTTGCAAAAGTTAGGTTTTAAATGGTGGGCAGAGGGGGGAAACGCCCTCCCTATGTTGTCTGCCTCTTGGTTCTGGCCCGCACCTCAGACTGTTGCTGTTGTCCAAATGAATGCACCTTGTGCTTTAGCTTTAGGCACCATCCAGAGTTCCTGCTTGGCTACTACTGAATGTGTCCCGTCCTCCAGCCTTAAGTACCATCCATCGTTCCTTCTTGGAACACTCCGACCGTTTCGCCATCTTGCGGCTCATCAGGGAGCTACAAACAAACAGACCAAGTCCTTAGTGCGTCACTTGCAAAAGTTAGGTTTTAAAATGGTGGGCAGAGGGGGAAACGCCCTCCCTATGTTGTCTGCCTCTTGGTTCTGGCCCGCACCTCAGACTGTTGCTGTTGTCCAAATGAATGCACCTTGTGCTTTAGCTTTAGGCACCATCCAGAGTTCCTGCTTGGCTACTACTGAATGTGTCCCGTCCTCCAGCCTTAAGTACCATCCATCGTTCCTTCTTGGAACACTCCGACCGGTTTCGCCATCTTGCGGCTCATCAGGGAGCTACAAACAAACAGACCAAGTCCTTAGTGCGTCACTTGCAAAAGTTAGGTTTTAAAATGGTGGGCAGAGGGGGGAAACGCCCTCCCTATGTTGTCTGCCTCTTGGTTCTGGCCCGCACCTCAGACTGTTGCTGTTGTCCAAATGAATGCACCTTGTGCTTTAGCTTTAGGCACCATCCAGAGTTCCTGCTTGGCTACTACTGAATGTGTCCCGTCCTCCAGCCTTAAGTACCATCCATCGTTCCTTCTTGGAACACTCCGACCGTTTCGCCATCTTGCGGCTCATCAGGGAGCTACAAACAAACAGACCAAGTCCTTAGTGCGTCACTTGCAAAAGTTAGGTTTTAAAATGGTGGGCAGAGGGGGGAAACGCCCTCCCTATGTTGTCTGCCTCTTGGTTCTGGCCCGCACCTCAGACTGTTGCTGTTGTCCAAATGAATGCACCTTGTGCTTTAGCTTTAGGCACCATCCAGAGTTCCTGCTTGGCTACTACTGAATGTGTCCCGTCCTCCAGCCTTAAGTACCATCCATCGTTCCTTCTTGGAACACTCCGACCGGTTTCGCCATCTTGCGGCTCATCAGGGAGCTACAAACAAACAGACCAAGTCCTTAGTGCGTCACTTGCAAAAGTTAGGTTTTAAAATGGTGGGCAGAGGGGGGAAACGCCCTCCCTATGTTGTCTGCCTCTTGGTTCTGGCCCGCACCTCAGACTGTTGCTGTTGTCCAAATGAATGCACCTTGTGCTTTAGCTTTAGGCACCATCCAGAGTTCCTGCTTGGCTACTACTGAATGTGTCCCGTCCTCCAGCCTTAAGTACCATCCATCGTTCCTTCTTGGAACACTCCGACCGGTTTCGCCATCTTGCGGCTCATCAGGGAGCTACAAACAAACAGACCAAGTCCTTAGTGCGTCACTTGCAAAAGTTAGGTTTTAAAATGGTGGGCAGAGGGGGGAAACGCCCTCCCTATGTTGTCTGCCTCTTGGTTCTGGCCCGCACCTCAGACTGTTGCTGTTGTCCAAATGAATGCACCTTGTGCTTTAGCTTTAGGCACCATCCAGAGTTCCTGCTTGGCTACTACTGAATGTGTCCCGTCCTCCAGCCTTAAGTACCATCCATCGTTCCTTCTTGGAACACTCCGACCGGTTTCGCCATCTTGCGGCTCATCAGGGAGCTACAAACAAACAGACCAAGTCCTTAGTGCGTCACTTGCAAAAGTTAGGTTTTAAAATGGTGGGCAGAGGGGGGAAACGCCCTCCCTATGTTGTCTGCCTCTTGGTTCTGGCCCGCACCTCAGACTGTTGCTGTTGTCCAAATGAATGCACCTTGTGCTTTAGCTTTAGGCACCATCCAGAGTTCCTGCTTGGCTACTACTGAATGTGTCCCGTCCTCCAGCCTTAAGTACCATCCATCGTTCCTTCTTGGAACACTCCGACCGGTTTCGCCATCTTGCGGCTCATCAGGGAGCTACAAACAAACAGACCAAGTCCTTAGTGCGTCACTTGCAAAAGTTAGGTTTTAAAATGGTGGGCAGAGGGGGGAAACGCCCTCCCTATGTTGTCTGCCTCTTGGTTCTGGCCCGCACCTCAGACTGTTGCTGTTGTCCAAATGAATGCACCTTGTGCTTTAGCTTTAGGCACCATCCAGAGTTCCTGCTTGGCTACTACTGAATGTGTCCCGTCCTCCAGCCTTAAGTACCATCCATCGTTCCTTCTTGGAACACTCCGACCGGTTTCGCCATCTTGCGGCTCATCAGGGAGCTACAAACAAACAGACCAAGTCCTTAGTGCGTCACTTGCAAAAGTTAGGTTTTAAAATGGTGGGCAGAGGGGGGAAACGCCCTCCCTATGTTGTCTGCCTCTTGGTTCTGGCCCGCACCTCAGACTGTTGCTGTTGTCCAAATGAATGCACCTTGTGCTTTAGCTTTAGGCACCATCCAGAGTTCCTGCTTGGCTACTACTGAATGTGTCCCGTCCTCCAGCCTTAAGTACCATCCATCGTTCCTTCTTGGAACACTCCGACCGGTTTCGCCATCTTGCGGCTCATCAGGGAGCTACAAACAAACAGACCAAGTCCTTAGTGCGTCACTTGCAAAAGTTAGGTTTTAAAATGGTGGGCAGAGGGGGAAACGCCCTCCCTATGTTGTCTGCCTCTTGGTTCTGGCCCGCACCTCAGACTGTTGCTGTTGTCCAAATGAATGCACCTTGTGCTTTAGCTTTAGGCACCATCCAGAGTTCCTGCTTGGCTACTACTGAATGTGTCCCGTCCTCCAGCCTTAAGTACCATCCATCGTTCCTTCTTGGAACACTCCGACCGGTTTCGCCATCTTGCGGCTCATCAGGGAGCTACAAACAAACAGACCAAGTCCTTAGTGCGTCACTTGCAAAAGTTAGGTTTTAAAATGGTGGGCAGAGGGGGGAAACGCCCTCCCTATGTTGTCTGCCTCTTGGTTCTGGCCCGCACCTCAGACTGTTGCTGTTGTCCAAATGAATGCACCTTGTGCTTTAGCTTTAGGCACCATCCAGAGTTCCTGCTTGGCTACTACTGAATGTGTCCCGTCCTCCAGCCTTAAGTACCATCCATCGTTCCTTCTTGGAACACTCCGACCGGTTTCGCCATCTTGCGGCTCATCAGGGAGCTACAAACAAACAGACCAAGTCCTTAGTGCGTCACTTGCAAAAGTTAGGTTTTAAAATGGTGGGCAGAGGGGGGAAACGCCCTCCCTATGTTGTCTGCCTCTTGGTTCTGGCCCGCACCTCAGACTGTTGCTGTTGTCCAAATGAATGCACCTTGTGCTTTAGCTTTAGGCACCATCCAGAGTTCCTGCTTGGCTACTACTGAATGTGTCCCGTCCTCCAGCCTTAAGTACCATCCATCGTTCCTTCTTGGAACACTCCGACCGGTTTCGCCATCTTGCGGCTCATCAGGGAGCTACAAACAAACAGACCAAGTCCTTAGTGCGTCACTTGCAAAAGTTAGGTTTTAAAATGGTGGGCAGAGGGGGGAAACGCCCTCCCTATGTTGTCTGCCTCTTGGTTCTGGCCCGCACCTCAGACTGTTGCTGTTGTCCAAATGAATGCACCTTGTGCTTTAGCTTTAGGCACCATCCAGAGTTCCTGCTTGGCTACTACTGAATGTGTCCCGTCCTCCAGCCTTAAGTACCATCCATCGTTCCTTCTTGGAACACTCCGACCGGTTTCGCCATCTTGCGGCTCATCAGGGAGCTACAAACAAACAGACCAAGTCCTTAGTGCGTCACTTGCAAAAGTTAGGTTTTAAAATGGTGGGCAGAGGGGGGAAACGCCCTCCCTATGTTGTCTGCCTCTTGGTTCTGGCCCGCACCTCAGACTGTTGCTGTTGTCCAAATGAATGCACCTTGTGCTTTAGCTTTAGGCACCATCCAGAGTTCCTGCTTGGCTACTACTGAATGTGTCCCGTCCTCCAGCCTTAAGTACCATCCATCGTTCCTTCTTGGAACACTCCGACCGTTTCGCCATCTTGCGGCTCATCAGGGAGCTACAAACAAACAGACCAAGTCCTTAGTGCGTCACTTGCAAAAGTTAGGTTTTAAAATGGTGGCAGAGGGGGGAAACGCCCTCCCTATGTTGTCTGCCTCTTGGTTCTGGCCCGCACCTCAGACTGTTGCTGTTGTCCAAATGAATGCACCTTGTGCTTTAGCTTTAGGCACCATCCAGAGTTCCTGCTTGGCTACTACTGAATGTGTCCCGTCCTCCAGCCTTAAGTACCATCCATCGTTCCTTCTTGGAACACTCCGACCGGTTTCGCCATCTTGCGGCTCATCAGGGAGCTACAAACAAACAGACCAAGTCCTTAGTGCGTCACTTGCAAAAGTTAGGTTTTAAAATGGTGGGCAGAGGGGGGAAACGCCCTCCCTATGTTGTCTGCCTCTTGGTTCTGGCCCGCACCTCAGACTGTTGCTGTTGTCCAAATGAATGCACCTTGTGCTTTAGCTTTAGGCACCATCCAGAGTTCCTGCTTGGCTACTACTGAATGTGTCCCGTCCTCCAGCCTTAAGTACCATCCATCGTTCCTTCTTGGAACACTCCGACCGGTTTCGCCATCTTGCGGCTCATCAGGGAGCTACAAACAAACAGACCAAGTCCTTAGTGCGTCACTTGCAAAAGTTAGGTTTTAAAATGGTGGGCAGAGGGGGGAAACGCCCTCCCTATGTTGTCTGCCTCTTGGTTCTGGCCCGCACCTCAGACTGTTGCTGTTGTCCAAATGAATGCACCTTGTGCTTTAGCTTTAGGCACCATCCAGAGTTCCTGCTTGGCTACTACTGAATGTGTCCCGTCCTCCAGCCTTAAGTACCATCCATCGTTCCTTCTTGGAACACTCCGACCGGTTTCGCCATCTTGCGGCTCATCAGGGAGCTACAAACAAACAGACCAAGTCCTTAGTGCGTCACTTGCAAAAGTTAGGTTTTAAAATGGTGGGCAGAGGGGGGAAACGCCCTCCCTATGTTGTCTGCCTCTTGGTTCTGGCCCGCACCTCAGACTGTTGCTGTTGTCCAAATGAATGCACCTTGTGCTTTAGCTTTAGGCACCATCCAGAGTTCCTGCTTGGCTACTACTGAATGTGTCCCGTCCTCCAGCCTTAAGTACCATCCATCGTTCCTTCTTGGAACACTCCGACCGGTTTCGCCATCTTGCGGCTCATCAGGGAGCTACAAACAAACAGACCAAGTCCTTAGTGCGTCACTTGCAAAAGTTAGGTTTTAAAATGGTGGGCAGAGGGGGGAAACGCCCTCCCTATGTTGTCTGCCTCTTGGTTCTGGCCCGCACCTCAGACTGTTGCTGTTGTCCAAATGAATGCACCTTGTGCTTTAGCTTTAGGCACCATCCAGAGTTCCTGCTTGGCTACTACTGAATGTGTCCCGTCCTCCAGCCTTAAGTACCATCCATCGTTCCTTCTTGGAACACTCCGACCGGTTTCGCCATCTTGCGGCTCATCAGGGAGCTACAAACAAACAGACCAAGTCCTTAGTGCGTCACTTGCAAAAGTTAGGTTTTAAAATGGTGGGCAGAGGGGGGAAACGCCCTCCCTATGTTGTCTGCCTCTTGGTTCTGGCCCGCACCTCAGACTGTTGCTGTTGTCCAAATGAATGCACCTTGTGCTTTAGCTTTAGGCACCATCCAGAGTTCCTGCTTGGCTACTACTGAATGTGTCCCGTCCTCCAGCCTTAAGTACCATCCATCGTTCCTTCTTGGAACACTCCGACCGGTTTCGCCATCTTGCGGCTCATCAGGGAGCTACAAACAAACAGACCAAGTCCTTAGTGCGTCACTTGCAAAAGTTAGGTTTTAAAATGGTGGGCAGAGGGGGAAACGCCCTCCCTATGTTGTCTGCCTCTTGGTTCTGGCCCGCACCTCAGACTGTTGCTGTTGTCCAAATGAATGCACCTTGTGCTTTAGCTTTAGGCACCATCCAGAGTTCCTGCTTGGCTACTACTGAATGTGTCCCGTCCTCCAGCCTTAAGTACCATCCATCGTTCCTTCTTGGAACACTCCGACCGGTTTCGCCATCTTGCGGCTCATCAGGGAGCTACAAACAAACAGACCAAGTCCTTAGTGCGTCACTTGCAAAAGTTAGGTTTTAAAATGGTGGGCAGAGGGGGGAAACGCCCTCCCTATGTTGTCTGCCTCTTGGTTCTGGCCCGCACCTCAGACTGTTGCTGTTGTCCAAATGAATGCACCTTGTGCTTTAGCTTTAGGCACCATCCAGAGTTCCTGCTTGGCTACTACTGAATGTGTCCCGTCCTCCAGCCTTAAGTACCATCCATCGTTCCTTCTTGGAACACTCCGACCGGTTTCGCCATCTTGCGGCTCATCAGGGAGCTACAAACAAACAGACCAAGTCCTTAGTGCGTCACTTGCAAAAGTTAGGTTTTAAAATGGTGGGCAGAGGGGGAAACGCCCTCCCTATGTTGTCTGCCTCTTGGTTCTGGCCCGCACCTCAGACTGTTGCTGTTGTCCAAATGAATGCACCTTGTGCTTTAGCTTTAGGCACCATCCAGAGTTCCTGCTTGGCTACTACTGAATGTGTCCCGTCCTCCAGCCTTAAGTACCATCCATCGTTCCTTCTTGGAACACTCCGACCGGTTTCGCCATCTTGCGGCTCATCAGGGAGCTACAAACAAACAGACCAAGTCCTTAGTGCGTCACTTGCAAAAGTTAGGTTTTAAAATGGTGGGCAGAGGGGGGAAACGCCCTCCCTATGTTGTCTGCCTCTTGGTTCTGGCCCGCACCTCAGACTGTTGCTGTTGTCCAAATGAATGCACCTTGTGCTTTAGCTTTAGGCACCATCCAGAGTTCCTGCTTGGCTACTACTGAATGTGTCCCGTCCTCCAGCCTTAAGTACCATCCATCGTTCCTTCTTGGAACACTCCGACCGGTTTCGCCATCTTGCGGCTCATCAGGGAGCTACAAACAAACAGACCAAGTCCTTAGTGCGTCACTTGCAAAAGTTAGGTTTTAAAATGGTGGGCAGAGGGGGGAAACGCCCTCCCTATGTTGTCTGCCTCTTGGTTCTGGCCCGCACCTCAGACTGTTGCTGTTGTCCAAATGAATGCACCTTGTGCTTTAGCTTTAGGCACCATCCAGAGTTCCTGCTTGGCTACTACTGAATGTGTCCCGTCCTCCAGCCTTAAGTACCATCCATCGTTCCTTCTTGGAACACTCCGACCGTTTCGCCATCTTGCGGCTCATCAGGGAGCTACAAACAAACAGACCAAGTCCTTAGTGCGTCACTTGCAAAAGTTAGGTTTTAAAATGGTGGGCAGAGGGGGGAAACGCCCTCCCTATGTTGTCTGCCTCTTGGTTCTGGCCCGCACCTCAGACTGTTGCTGTTGTCCAAATGAATGCACCTTGTGCTTTAGCTTTAGGCACCATCCAGAGTTCCTGCTTGGCTACTACTGAATGTGTCCCGTCCTCCAGCCTTAAGTACCATCCATCGTTCCTTCTTGGAACACTCCGACCGTTTCGCCATCTTGCGGCTCATCAGGGAGCTACAAACAAACAGACCAAGTCCTTAGTGCGTCACTTGCAAAAGTTAGGTTTTAAAATGGTGGGCAGAGGGGGAAACGCCCTCCCTATGTTGTCTGCCTCTTGGTTCTGGCCCGCACCTCAGACTGTTGCTGTTGTCCAAATGAATGCACCTTGTGCTTTAGCTTTAGGCACCATCCAGAGTTCCTGCTTGGCTACTACTGAATGTGTCCCGTCCTCCAGCCTTAAGTACCATCCATCGTTCCTTCTTGGAACACTCCGACCGGTTTCGCCATCTTGCGGCTCATCAGGGAGCTACAAACAAACAGACCAAGTCCTTAGTGCGTCACTTGCAAAAGTTAGGTTTTAAAATGGTGGGCAGAGGGGGGAAACGCCCTCCCTATGTTGTCTGCCTCTTGGTTCTGGCCCGCACCTCAGACTGTTGCTGTTGTCCAAATGAATGCACCTTGTGCTTTAGCTTTAGGCACCATCCAGAGTTCCTGCTTGGCTACTACTGAATGTGTCCCGTCCTCCAGCCTTAAGTACCATCCATCGTTCCTTCTTGGAACACTCCGACCGTTTCGCCATCTTGCGGCTCATCAGGGAGCTACAAACAAACAGACCAAGTCCTTAGTGCGTCACTTGCAAAAGTTAGGTTTTAAAATGGTGGGCAGAGGGGGGAAACGCCCTCCCTATGTTGTCTGCCTCTTGGTTCTGGCCCGCACCTCAGACTGTTGCTGTTGTCCAAATGAATGCACCTTGTGCTTTAGCTTTAGGCACCATCCAGAGTTCCTGCTTGGCTACTACTGAATGTGTCCCGTCCTCCAGCCTTAAGTACCATCCATCGTTCCTTCTTGGAACACTCCGACCGGTTTCGCCATCTTGCGGCTCATCAGGGAGCTACAAACAAACAGACCAAGTCCTTAGTGCGTCACTTGCAAAAGTTAGGTTTTAAAATGGTGGGCAGAGGGGGGAAACGCCCTCCCTATGTTGTCTGCCTCTTGGTTCTGGCCCGCACCTCAGACTGTTGCTGTTGTCCAAATGAATGCACCTTGTGCTTTAGCTTTAGGCACCATCCAGAGTTCCTGCTTGGCTACTACTGAATGTGTCCCGTCCTCCAGCCTTAAGTACCATCCATCGTTCCTTCTTGGAACACTCCGACCGGTTTCGCCATCTTGCGGCTCATCAGGGAGCTACAAACAAACAGACCAAGTCCTTAGTGCGTCACTTGCAAAAGTTAGGTTTTAAAATGGTGGGCAGAGGGGGAAACGCCCTCCCTATGTTGTCTGCCTCTTGGTTCTGGCCCGCACCTCAGACTGTTGCTGTTGTCCAAATGAATGCACCTTGTGCTTTAGCTTTAGGCACCATCCAGAGTTCCTGCTTGGCTACTACTGAATGTGTCCCGTCCTCCAGCCTTAAGTACCATCCATCGTTCCTTCTTGGAACACTCCGACCGGTTTCGCCATCTTGCGGCTCATCAGGGAGCTACAAACAAACAGACCAAGTCCTTAGTGCGTCACTTGCAAAAGTTAGGTTTTAAAATGGTGGGCAGAGGGGGGAAACGCCCTCCCTATGTTGTCTGCCTCTTGGTTCTGGCCCGCACCTCAGACTGTTGCTGTTGTCCAAATGAATGCACCTTGTGCTTTAGCTTTAGGCACCATCCAGAGTTCCTGCTTGGCTACTACTGAATGTGTCCCGTCCTCCAGCCTTAAGTACCATCCATCGTTCCTTCTTGGAACACTCCGACCGGTTTCGCCATCTTGCGGCTCATCAGGGAGCTACAAACAAACAGACCAAGTCCTTAGTGCGTCACTTGCAAAAGTTAGGTTTTAAAATGGTGGGCAGAGGGGGAAACGCCCTCCCTATGTTGTCTGCCTCTTGGTTCTGGCCCGCACCTCAGACTGTTGCTGTTGTCCAAATGAATGCACCTTGTGCTTTAGCTTTAGGCACCATCCAGAGTTCCTGCTTGGCTACTACTGAATGTGTCCCGTCCTCCAGCCTTAAGTACCATCCATCGTTCCTTCTTGGAACACTCCGACCGGTTTCGCCATCTTGCGGCTCATCAGGGAGCTACAAACAAACAGACCAAGTCCTTAGTGCGTCACTTGCAAAAGTTAGGTTTTAAAATGGTGGGCAGAGGGGGGAAACGCCCTCCCTATGTTGTCTGCCTCTTGGTTCTGGCCCGCACCTCAGACTGTTGCTGTTGTCCAAATGAATGCACCTTGTGCTTTAGCTTTAGGCACCATCCAGAGTTCCTGCTTGGCTACTACTGAATGTGTCCCGTCCTCCAGCCTTAAGTACCATCCATCGTTCCTTCTTGGAACACTCCGACCGGTTTCGCCATCTTGCGGCTCATCAGGGAGCTACAAACAAACAGACCAAGTCCTTAGTGCGTCACTTGCAAAAGTTAGGTTTTAAAATGGTGGGCAGAGGGGGGAAACGCCCTCCCTATGTTGTCTGCCTCTTGGTTCTGGCCCGCACCTCAGACTGTTGCTGTTGTCCAAATGAATGCACCTTGTGCTTTAGCTTTAGGCACCATCCAGAGTTCCTGCTTGGCTACTACTGAATGTGTCCCGTCCTCCAGCCTTAAGTACCATCCATCGTTCCTTCTTGGAACACTCCGACCGGTTTCGCCATCTTGCGGCTCATCAGGGAGCTACAAACAAACAGACCAAGTCCTTAGTGCGTCACTTGCAAAAGTTAGGTTTTAAAATGGTGGGCAGAGGGGGGAAACGCCCTCCCTATGTTGTCTGCCTCTTGGTTCTGGCCCGCACCTCAGACTGTTGCTGTTGTCCAAATGAATGCACCTTGTGCTTTAGCTTTAGGCACCATCCAGAGTTCCTGCTTGGCTACTACTGAATGTGTCCCGTCCTCCAGCCTTAAGTACCATCCATCGTTCCTTCTTGGAACACTCCGACCGGTTTCGCCATCTCACGGCTCATCAGGGAGCTACAAACAAACAGACCAAGTCCTTAGTGCGTCACTTGCAAAAGTTAGGTTTTAAAATGGTGGGCAGAGGGGGGAAACGCCCTCCCTATGTTGTCTGCCTCTTGGTTCTGGCCCGCACCTCAGACTGTTGCTGTTGTCCAAATGAATGCACCTTGTGCTTTAGCTTTAGGCACCATCCAGAGTTCCTGCTTGGCTACTACTGAATGTGTCCCGTCCTCCAGCCTTAAGTACCATCCATCGTTCCTTCTTGGAACACTCCGACCGGTTTCGCCATCTTGCGGCTCATCAGGGAGCTACAAACAAACAGACCAAGTCCTTAGTGCGTCACTTGCAAAAGTTAGGTTTTAAAATGGTGGGCAGAGGGGGGAAACGCCCTCCCTATGTTGTCTGCCTCTTGGTTCTGGCCCGCACCTCAGACTGTTGCTGTTGTCCAAATGAATGCACCTTGTGCTTTAGCTTTAGGCACCATCCAGAGTTCCTGCTTGGCTACTACTGAATGTGTCCCGTCCTCCAGCCTTAAGTACCATCCATCGTTCCTTCTTGGAACACTCCGACCGGTTTCGCCATCTTGCGGCTCATCAGGGAGCTATAAACAAACAGACCAAGTCCTTAGTGCGTCACTTGCAAAAGTTAGGTTTTAAAATGGTGGGCAGAGGGGGGAAAACGCCCTCCCTATGTTGTCTGCCTCTTGGTTCTGGCCCGCACCTCAGACTGTTGCTGTTGTCCAAATGAATGCACCTTGTGCTTTAGCTTTAGGCACCATCCAGAGTTCCTGCTTGGCTACTACTGAATGTGTCCCGTCCTCCAGCCTTAAGTACCATCCATCGTTCCTTCTTGGAACACTCCGACCGGTTTCGCCATCTTGCGGCTCATCAGGGAGCTATAAACAAACAGACCAAGTCCTTAGTGCGTCACTTGCAAAAGTTAGGTTTTAAAATGGTGGGCAGAGGGGGGAAACGCCCTCCCTATGTTGTCTGCCTCTTGGTTCTGGCCCGCACCTCAGACTGTTGCTGTTGTCCAAATGAATGCACCTTGTGCTTTAGCTTTAGGCACCATCCAGAGTTCCTGCTTGGCTACTACTGAATGTGTCCCGTCCTCCAGCCTTAAGTACCATCCATCGTTCCTTCTTGGAACACTCCGACCGGTTTCGCCATCTTGCGGCTCATCAGGGAGCTATAAACAAACAGACCAAGTCCTTAGTGCGTCACTTGCAAAAGTTAGGTTTTAAAATGGTGGGCAGAGGGGGGAAACGCCCTCCCTATGTTGTCTGCCTCTTGGTTCTGGCCCGCACCTCAGACTGTTGCTGTTGTCCAAATGAATGCACCTTGTGCTTTAGCTTTAGGCACCATCCAGAGTTCCTGCTTGGCTACTACTGAATGTGTCCCGTCCTCCAGCCTTAAGTACCATCCATCGTTCCTTCTTGGAACACTCCGACCGGTTTCGCCATCTTGCGGCTCATCAGGGAGCTACAAAAAACAGACCAAGTCCTTAGTGCGTCACTTGCAAAAGTTAGGTTTTAAAATGGTGGGCAGAGGGGGGAAACGCCCTCCCTATGTTGTCTGCCTCTTGGTTCTGGCCCGCACCTCAGACTGTTGCTGTTGTCCAAATGAATGCACCTTGTGCTTTAGCTTTAGGCACCATCCAGAGTTCCTGCTTGGCTACTACTGAATGTGTCCCGTCCTCCAGCCTTAAGTACCATCCATCGTTCCTTCTTGGAACACTCCGACCGGTTTCGCCATCTCACGGCTCATCAGGGAGCTACAAACAAACAGACCAAGTCCTTAGTGCGTCACTTGCAAAAGTTAGGTTTTAAAATGGTGGGCAGAGGGGGGAAACGCCCTCCCTATGTTGTCTGCCTCTTGGTTCTGGCCCGCACCTCAGACTGTTGCTGTTGTCCAAATGAATGCACCTTGTGCTTTAGCTTTAGGCACCATCCAGAGTTCCTGCTTGGCTACTACTGAATGTGTCCCGTCCTCCAGCCTTAAGTACCATCCATCGTTCCTTCTTGGAACACTCCGACCGGTTTCGCCATCTCACGGCTCATCAGGGAGCTACAAACAAACAGACCAAGTCCTTAGTGCGTCACTTGCAAAAGTTAGGTTTTAAAATGGTGGGCAGAGGGGGGAAACGCCCTCCCTATGTTGTCTGCCTCTTGGTTCTGGCCCGCACCTCAGACTGTTGCTGTTGTCCAAATGAATGCACCTTGTGCTTTAGCTTTAGGCACCATCCAGAGTTCCTGCTTGGCTACTACTGAATGTGTCCCGTCCTCCAGCCTTAAGTACCATCCATCGTTCCTTCTTGGAACACTCCGACCGGTTTCGCCATCTCACGGCTCATCAGGGAGCTACAAACAAACAGACCAAGTCCTTAGTGCGTCACTTGCAAAAGTTAGGTTTTAAAATGGTGGGCAGAGGGGGGAAACGCCCTCCCTATGTTGTCTGCCTCTTGGTTCTGGCCCGCACCTCAGACTGTTGCTGTTGTCCAAATGAATGCACCTTGTGCTTTAGCTTTAGGCACCATCCAGAGTTCCTGCTTGGCTACTACTGAATGTGTCCCGTCCTCCAGCCTTAAGTACCATCCATCGTTCCTTCTTGGAACACTCCGACCGGTTTCGCCATCTCACGGCTCATCAGGGAGCTACAAACAAACAGACCAAGTCCTTAGTGCGTCACTTGCAAAAGTTAGGTTTTAAAATGGTGGGCAGAGGGGGGAAACGCCCTCCCTATGTTGTCTGCCTCTTGGTTCTGGCCCGCACCTCAGACTGTTGCTGTTGTCCAAATGAATGCACCTTGTGCTTTAGCTTTAGGCACCATCCAGAGTTCCTGCTTGGCTACTACTGAATGTGTCCCGTCCTCCAGCCTTAAGTACCATCCATCGTTCCTTCTTGGAACACTCCGACCGGTTTCGCCATCTCACGGCTCATCAGGGAGCTACAAACAAACAGACCAAGTCCTTAGTGCGTCACTTGCAAAAGTTAGGTTTTAAAATGGTGGGCAGAGGGGGGAAACGCCCTCCCTATGTTGTCTGCCTCTTGGTTCTGGCCCGCACCTCAGACTGTTGCTGTTGTCCAAATGAATGCACCTTGTGCTTTAGCTTTAGGCACCATCCAGAGTTCCTGCTTGGCTACTACTGAATGTGTCCCGTCCTCCAGCCTTAAGTACCATCCATCGTTCCTTCTTGGAACACTCCGACCGGTTTCGCCATCTCACGGCTCATCAGGGAGCTACAAACAAACAGACCAAGTCCTTAGTGCGTCACTTGCAAAAGTTAGGTTTTAAAATGGTGGGCAGAGGGGGGAAACGCCCTCCCTATGTTGTCTGCCTCTTGGTTCTGGCCCGCACCTCAGACTGTTGCTGTTGTCCAAATGAATGCACCTTGTGCTTTAGCTTTAGGCACCATCCAGAGTTCCTGCTTGGCTACTACTGAATGTGTCCCGTCCTCCAGCCTTAAGTACCATCCATCGTTCCTTCTTGGAACACTCCGACCGGTTTCGCCATCTCACGGCTCATCAGGGAGCTACAAACAAACAGACCAAGTCCTTAGTGCGTCACTTGCAAAAGTTAGGTTTTAAAATGGTGGGCAGAGGGGGGAAACGCCCTCCCTATGTTGTCTGCCTCTTGGTTCTGGCCCGCACCTCAGACTGTTGCTGTTGTCCAAATGAATGCACCTTGTGCTTTAGCTTTAGGCACCATCCAGAGTTCCTGCTTGGCTACTACTGAATGTGTCCCGTCCTGCCAGCCTTAAGTACCATCCATCGTTCCTTCTTGGAACACTCCGACCGGTTTCGCCATCTCAGCGGCTCATCAGGGAGCTACAAACAAACAGACCAAGTCCTTAGTGCGTCACTTGCAAAAGTTAGGTTTTAAAATGGTGGGCAGAGGGGGGAAACGCCCTCCCTATGTTGTCTGCCTCTTGGTTCTGGCCCGCACCTCAGACTGTTGCTGTTGTCCAAATGAATGCACCTTGTGCTTTAGCTTTAGGCACCATCCAGAGTTCCTGCTTGGCTACTACTGAATGTGTCCCGTCCTGCAGCCTTAAGTACCATCCATCGTTCCTTCTTGGAACACTCCGACCGGTTTCGCCATCTTGCGGCTCATCAGGGAGCTATAAACAAACAGACCAAGTCCTTAGTGCGTCACTTGCAAAAGTTAGGTTTTAAAATGGTGGGCAGAGGGGGGAAACGCCCTCCCTATGTTGTCTGCCTCTTGGTTCTGGCCCGCACCTCAGACTGTTGCTGTTGTCCAAATGAATGCACCTTGTGCTTTAGCTTTAGGCACCATCCAGAGTTCCTGCTTGGCTACTACTGAATGTGTCCCGTCCTGCAGCCTTAAGTACCATCCATCGTTCCTTCTTGGAACACTCCGACCGGTTTCGCCATCTTGCGGCTCATCAGGGAGCTATAAACAAACAGACCAAGTCCTTAGTGCGTCACTTGCAAAAGTTAGGTTTTAAAATGGTGGGCAGAGGGGGGAAACGCCCTCCCTATGTTGTCTGCCTCTTGGTTCTGGCCCGCACCTCAGACTGTTGCTGTTGTCCAAATGAATGCACCTTGTGCTTTAGCTTTAGGCACCATCCAGAGTTCCTGCTTGGCTACTACTGAATGTGTCCCGTCCTGCAGCCTTAAGTACCATCCATCGTTCCTTCTTGGAACACTCCGACCGGTTTCGCCATCTTGCGGCTCATCAGGGAGCTATAAACAAACAGACCAAGTCCTTAGTGCGTCACTTGCAAAAGTTAGGTTTTAAAATGGTGGGCAGAGGGGGGAAACGCCCTCCCTATGTTGTCTGCCTCTTGGTTCTGGCCCGCACCTCAGACTGTTGCTGTTGTCCAAATGAATGCACCTTGTGCTTTAGCTTTAGGCACCATCCAGAGTTCCTGCTTGGCTACTACTGAATGTGTCCCGTCCTGCAGCCTTAAGTACCATCCATCGTTCCTTCTTGGAACACTCCGACCGGTTTCGCCATCTTGCGGCTCATCAGGGAGCTATAAACAAACAGACCAAGTCCTTAGTGCGTCACTTGCAAAAGTTAGGTTTTAAAATGGTGGGCAGAGGGGGGAAACGCCCTCCCTATGTTGTCTGCCTCTTGGTTCTGGCCCGCACCTCAGACTGTTGCTGTTGTCCAAATGAATGCACCTTGTGCTTTAGCTTTAGGCACCATCCAGAGTTCCTGCTTGGCTACTACTGAATGTGTCCCGTCCTGCAGCCTTAAGTACCATCCATCGTTCCTTCTTGGAACACTCCGACCGGTTTCGCCATCTTGCGGCTCATCAGGGAGCTATAAACAAACAGACCAAGTCCTTAGTGCGTCACTTGCAAAAGTTAGGTTTTTAAAATGGTGGGCAGAGGGGGGAAACGCCCTCCCTATGTTGTCTGCCTCTTGGTTCTGGCCCGCACCTCAGACTGTTGCTGTTGTCCAATGAATGCACCTTGTGCTTTAGCTTTAGGCACCATCCAGAGTTCCTGCTTGGCTACTACTGAATGTGTCCCGTCCTGCAGCCTTAAGTACCATCCATCGTTCCTTCTTGGAACACTCCGACCGGTTTCGCCATCTTGCGGCTCATCAGGGAGCTATAAACAAACAGACCAAGTCCTTAGTGCGTCACTTGCAAAAGTTAGGTTTTAAAATGGTGGGCAGAGGGGGGAAACGCCCTCCCTATGTTGTCTGCCTCTTGGTTCTGGCCCGCACCTCAGACTGTTGCTGTTGTCCAAATGAATGCACCTTGTGCTTTAGCTTTAGGCACCATCCAGAGTTCCTGCTTGGCTGCATTAGGGTTAGGGTTAGGGTTAGGGTTAGGGTTAGGGTTAGGGTTAGGGTTAGGGTTAGGGTTAGGGTTAGGGTTAGGGTTAGGGTTAGGGTTAGGGTTAGGGTTAGGGTTAGGGTTAGGGTTAGGGTTAGGGTTAGGGTTAGGGTTAGGGTTAGGGTTAGGGTTAGGGTTAGGGTTAGGGTTAGGGTTAGGTTTTAAAATGGTGGGCAGAGGGGGGAAAACGCCCTCCCTATGTTGTCTGCCTCTTGGTTCTGGCCCGCACCTCAGACTGTTGCTGTTGTCCAAATGAATGCACCTTGTGCTTTAGCTTTAGGCACCATCCAGAGTTCCTGCTTGGCTACTACTGAATGTGTCCCGTCCTCCAGCCTTAAGTACCATCCATCGTTCCTTCTTGGAACACTCCGACCGGTTTCGCCATCTCACGGCTCATCAGGGAGCTACAAACAAACAGACCAAGTCCTTAGTGCGTCACTTGCAAAAGTTAGGTTTTAAAATGGTGGGCAGAGGGGGGAAACGCCCTCCCTATGTTGTCTGCCTCTTGGTTCTGGCCCGCACCTCAGACTGTTGCTGTTGTCCAAATGAATGCACCTTGTGCTTTAGCTTTAGGCACCATCCAGAGTTCCTGCTTGGCTACTACTGAATGTGTCCCGTCCTCCAGCCTTAAGTACCATCCATCGTTCCTTCTTGGAACACTCCGACCGGTTTCGCCATCTCACGGCTCATCAGGGAGCTACAAACAAACAGACCAAGTCCTTAGTGCGTCACTTGCAAAAGTTAGGTTTTAAAATGGTGGGCAGAGGGGGGAAACGCCCTCCCTATGTTGTCTGCCTCTTGGTTCTGGCCCGCACCTCAGACTGTTGCTGTTGTCCAAATGAATGCACCTTGTGCTTTAGCTTTAGGCACCATCCAGAGTTCCTGCTTGGCTACTACTGAATGTGTCCCGTCCTCCAGCCTTAAGTACCATCCATCGTTCCTTCTTGGAACACTCCGACCGGTTTCGCCATCTCACGGCTCATCAGGGAGCTACAACAAACAGACCAAGTCCTTAGTGCGTCACTTGCAAAAGTTAGGTTTTAAAATGGTGGGCAGAGGGGGGGAAACGCCCTCCCTATGTTGTCTGCCTCTTGGTTCTGGCCCGCACCTCAGACTGTTGCTGTTGTCCAAATGAATGCACCTTGTGCTTTAGCTTTAGGCACCATCCAGAGTTCCTGCTTGGCTACTACTGAATGTGTCCCGTCCTCCAGCCTTAAGTACCATCCATCGTTCCTTCTTGGAACACTCCGACCGGTTTCGCCATCTCACGGCTCATCAGGGAGCTACAAACAAACAGACCAAGTCCTTAGTGCGTCACTTGCAAAAGTTAGGTTTTAAAATGGTGGGCAGAGGGGGAAACGCCCTCCCTATGTTGTCTGCCTCTTGGTTCTGGCCCGCACCTCAGACTGTTGCTGTTGTCCAAATGAATGCACCTTGTGCTTTAGCTTTAGGCACCATCCAGAGTTCCTGCTTGGCTACTACTGAATGTGTCCCGTCCTCCAGCCTTAAGTACCATCCATCGTTCCTTCTTGGAACACTCCGACCGGTTTCGCCATCTCACGGCTCATCAGGGAGCTACAAACAAACAGACCAAGTCCTTAGTGCGTCACTTGCAAAAGTTAGGTTTTAAAATGGTGGGCAGAGGGGGGAAACGCCCTCCCTATGTTGTCTGCCTCTTGGTTCTGGCCCGCACCTCAGACTGTTGCTGTTGTCCAAATGAATGCACCTTGTGCTTTAGCTTTAGGCACCATCCAGAGTTCCTGCTTGGCTACTACTGAATGTGTCCCGTCCTCCAGCTTAAGTACCATCCATCGTTCCTTCTTGGAACACTCCGACCGTTTCGCCATCTCACGGCTCATCAGGGAGCTACAAACAAACAGACCAAGTCCTTAGTGCGTCACTTGCAAAAGTTAGGTTTTTAAAATGGTGGGCAGAGGGGGAAACGCCCTCCCTATGTTGTCTGCCTCTTGGTTCTGGCCCGCACCTCAGACTGTTGCTGTTGTCCAAATGAATGCACCTTGTGCTTTAGCTTTAGGCACCATCCAGAGTTCCTGCTTGGCTACTACTGAATGTGTCCCGTCCTCCAGCCTTAAGTACCATCCATCGTTCCTTCTTGGAACACTCCGACCGGTTTCGCCATCTCACGGCTCATCAGGAGCTACAAACAAACAGACCAAGTCCTTAGTGCGTCACTTGCAAAAGTTAGGTTTTTAAAATGGTGGGCAGAGGGGGGAAACGCCCTCCCTATGTTGTCTGCCTCTTGGTTCTGGCCCGCACCTCAGACTGTTGCTGTTGTCCAAATGAATGCACCTTGTGCTTTAGCTTTAGGCACCATCCAGAGTTCCTGCTTGGCTACTACTGAATGTGTCCCGTCCTGCAGCCTTAAGTACCATCCATCGTTCCTTCTTGGAACACTCCGACCGGTTTCGCCATCTTGCGGCTCATCAGGGAGCTATAAACAAACAGACCAAGTCCTTAGTGCGTCACTTGCAAAAGTTAGGTTTTTAAAATGGTGGGCAGAGGGGGGAAACGCCCTCCCCTATGTTGTCTGCCTCTTGGTTCTGGCCCGCACCTCAGACTGTTGCTGTTGTCCAAATGAATGCACCTTGTGCTTTAGCTTTAGGCACCATCCAGAGTTCCTGCTTGGCTACTACTGAATGTGTCCCGTCCTGCAGCCTTAAGTACCATCCATCGTTCCTTCTTGGAACACTCCGACCGGTTTCGCCATCTTGCGGCTCATCAGGGAGCTATAAACAAACAGACCAAGTCCTTAGTGCGTCACTTGCAAAAGTTAGGTTTTAAAATGGTGGGCAGAGGGGGGAAACGCCCTCCCTATGTTGTCTGCCTCTTGGTTCTGGCCCGCACCTCAGACTGTTGCTGTTGTCCAAATGAATGCACCTTGTGCTTTAGCTTTAGGCACCATCCAGAGTTCCTGCTTGGCTACTACTGAATGTGTCCCGTCCTGCAGCCTTAAGTACCATCCATCGTTCCTTCTTGGAACACTCCGACCGGTTTCGCCATCTTGCGGCTCATCAGGGAGCTATAACAAACAGACCAAGTCCTTAGTGCGTCACTTGCAAAAGTTAGGTTTTAAAATGGTGGGCAGAGGGGGGGAAACGCCCTCCCTATGTTGTCTGCCTCTTGGTTCTGGCCCGCACCTCAGACTGTTGCTGTTGTCCAAATGAATGCACCTTGTGCTTTAGCTTTAGGCACCATCCAGAGTTCCTGCTTGGCTACTACTGAATGTGTCCCGTCCTGCAGCCTTAAGTACCATCCATCGTTCCTTCTTGGAACACTCCGACCGGTTTCGCCATCTTGCGGCTCATCAGGGAGCTATAAACAAACAGACCAAGTCCTTAGTGCGTCACTTGCAAAAGTTAGGTTTTAAAATGGTGGGCAGAGGGGGGAAACGCCCTCCCTATGTTGTCTGCCTCTTGGTTCTGGCCCGCACCTCAGACTGTTGCTGTTGTCCAAATGAATGCACCTTGTGCTTTAGCTTTAGGCACCATCCAGAGTTCCTGCTTGGCTACTACTGAATGTGTCCCGTCCTGCAGCCTTAAGTACCATCCATCGTTCCTTCTTGGAACACTCCGACCGGTTTCGCCATCTTGCGGCTCATCAGGGAGCTACAAACAAACAGACCAAGTCCTTAGTGCGTCACTTGCAAAAGTTAGGTTTTAAAATGGTGGGCAGAGGGGGGAAACGCCCTCCCTATGTTGTCTGCCTCTTGGTTCTGGCCCGCACCTCAGACTGTTGCTGTTGTCCAAATGAATGCACCTTGTGCTTTAGCTTTAGGCACCATCCAGAGTTCCTGCTTGGCTACTACTGAATGTGTCCCGTCCTGCAGCCTTAAGTACCATCCATCGTTCCTTCTTGTGGAACACTCCGACCGGTTTCGCCATCTTGCGGCTCATCAGGGAGCTATAAACAAACAGACCAAGTCCTTAGTGCGTCACTTGCAAAAGTTAGGTTTTAAAATGGTGGGCAGAGGGGGGAAACGCCCTCCCTATGTTGTCTGCCTCTTGGTTCTGGCCCGCACCTCAGACTGTTGCTGTTGTCCAAATGAATGCACCTTGTGCTTTAGCTTTAGGCACCATCCAGAGTTCCTGCTTGGCTACTACTGAATGTGTCCCGTCCTGCAGCCTTAAGTACCATCCATCGTTCCTTCTTGGAACACTCCGACCGGTTTCGCCATCTTGCGGCTCATCAGGGAGCTATAAACAAACAGACCAAGTCCTTAGTGCGTCACTTGCAAAAGTTAGGTTTTAAAATGGTGGGCAGAGGGGGGAAACGCCCTCCCTATGTTGTCTGCCTCTTGGTTCTGGCCCGCACCTCAGACTGTTGCTGTTGTCCAAATGAATGCACCTTGTGCTTTAGCTTTAGGCACCATCCAGAGTTCCTGCTTGGCTACTACTGAATGTGTCCCGTCCTGCAGCCTTAAGTACCATCCATCGTTCCTTCTTGGAACACTCCGACCGGTTTCGCCATCTTGCGGCTCATCAGGGAGCTATAAACAAACAGACCAAGTCCTTAGTGCGTCACTTGCAAAAGTTAGGTTTTAAAATGGTGGGCAGAGGGGGGAAACGCCCTCCCTATGTTGTCTGCCTCTTGGTTCTGGCCCGCACCTCAGACTGTTGCTGTTGTCCAAATGAATGCACCTTGTGCTTTAGCTTTAGGCACCATCCAGAGTTCCTGCTTGGCTACTACTGAATGTGTCCCGTCCTGCAGCCTTAAGTACCATCCATCGTTCCTTCTTGGAACACTCCGACCGGTTTCGCCATCTTGCGGCTCATCAGGGAGCTATAAACAAACAGACCAAGTCCTTAGTGCGTCACTTGCAAAAGTTAGGTTTTAAAATGGTGGGCAGAGGGGGGAAACGCCCTCCCTATGTTGTCTGCCTCTTGGTTCTGGCCCGCACCTCAGACTGTTGCTGTTGTCCAAATGAATGCACCTTGTGCTTTAGCTTTAGGCACCATCCAGAGTTCCTGCTTGGCTACTACTGAATGTGTCCCGTCCTGCAGCCTTAAGTACCATCCATCGTTCCTTCTTGGAACACTCCGACCGGTTTCGCCATCTTGCGGCTCATCAGGGAGCTATAAACAAACAGACCAAGTCCTTAGTGCGTCACTTGCAAAAGTTAGGTTTTAAAATGGTGGGCAGAGGGGGGAAACGCCCTCCCTATGTTGTCTGCCTCTTGGTTCTGGCCCGCACCTCAGACTGTTGCTGTTGTCCAAATGAATGCACCTTGTGCTTTAGCTTTAGGCACCATCCAGAGTTCCTGCTTGGCTACTACTGAATGTGTCCCGTCCTGCAGCCTTAAGTACCATCCATCGTTCCTTCTTGGAACACTCCGACCGGTTTCGCCATCTTGCGGCTCATCAGGGAGCTATAAACAAACAGACCAAGTCCTTAGTGCGTCACTTGCAAAAGTTAGGTTTTAAAATGGTGGGCAGAGGGGGGAAACGCCCTCCCTATGTTGTCTGCCTCTTGGTTCTGGCCCGCACCTCAGACTGTTGCTGTTGTCCAAATGAATGCACCTTGTGCTTTAGCTTTAGGCACCATCCAGAGTTCCTGCTTGGCTACTACTGAATGTGTCCCGTCCTGCAGCCTTAAGTACCATCCATCGTTCCTTCTTGGAACACTCCGACCGGTTTCGCCATCTTGCGGCTCATCAGGGAGCTATAAACAAACAGACCAAGTCCTTAGTGCGTCACTTGCAAAAGTTAGGTTTTAAAATGGTGGGCAGAGGGGGGAAACGCCCTCCCTATGTTGTCTGCCTCTTGGTTCTGGCCCGCACCTCAGACTGTTGCTGTTGTCCAAATGAATGCACCTTGTGCTTTAGCTTTAGGCACCATCCAGAGTTCCTGCTTGGCTACTACTGAATGTGTCCCGTCCTGCAGCCTTAAGTACCATCCATCGTTCCTTCTTGGAACACTCCGACCGGTTTCGCCATCTTGCGGCTCATCAGGGAGCTATAAACAAACAGACCAAGTCCTTAGTGCGTCACTTGCAAAAGTTAGGTTTTAAAATGGTGGGCAGAGGGGGGAAACGCCCTCCCTATGTTGTCTGCCTCTTGGTTCTGGCCCGCACCTCAGACTGTTGCTGTTGTCCAAATGAATGCACCTTGTGCTTTAGCTTTAGGCACCATCCAGAGTTCCTGCTTGGCTGCATTAGGGTTAGGGTTAGGGTTAGGGTTAGGGTTAGGGTTAGGGTTAGGGTTAGGGTTAGGGTTAGGGTTAGGGTTAGGGTTAGGGTTAGGGTTAGGGTTAGGGTTAGGGTTAGGGTTAGGGTTAGGGTTAGGGTTAGGGTTAGGGTTAGGGTTAGGGTTAGGGTTAGGGTTAGGGTTAGGGTTAGGGTTAGGGTTAGGGTTAGGGTTAGGGTTAGGGTTAGGGTTAGGGTTAGGGTTAGGGTTAGGGTTACGCTGCATTAGGGTTAGGGTTAGGGTTAGGGTTAGGGTTAGGGTTAGGGTTAGGGTTAGGGTTACGCTGCATTAGGGTTAGGGTTAGGGTTAGGGTTAGGGTTAGGGTTAGGGTTAGGGTTAGGGTTAGGGTTAGGGTTAGGGTTAGGGTTAGGGTTAGGGTTAGGGTTAGGGTTAGGGTTAGGGTTAGGGTTAGGGTTAGGGTTAGGGTTAGGGTTAGGGTTAGGGTTAGGGTTAGGGTTAGGGTTAGGGTTAGGGTTAGGGTTAGGGTTAGGGTTAGGGTTAGGGTTAGGGTTAGGGTTAGGGTTAGGGTTAGGGTTAGGGTTAGGGTTAGGGTTAGGGTTAGGGTTAGGGTTAGGGTTAGGGTTAGGGTTAGGGTTAGGGTTAGGGTTAGGGTTAGGTTTTAAAATGGTGGGCAGAGGGGGGAAACGCCCTCCCTATGTTGTCTGCCTCTTGGTTCTGGCCCGCACCTCAGACTGTTGCTGTTGTCCAAATGAATGCACCTTGTGCTTTAGCTTTAGGCACCATCCAGAGTTCCTGCTTGGCTACTACTGAATGTGTCCCGTCCTCCAGCCTTAAGTACCATCCATCGTTCCTTCTTGGAACACTCCGACCGGTTTCGCCATCTTGCGGCTCATCAGGGAGCTACAAACAAACAGACCAAGTCCTTAGTGCGTCACTTGAAAAAGTTAGGTTTTAAAATGGTGGGCAGAGGGGGGAAACGCCCTCCCTATGTTGTCTGCCTCTTGGTTCTGGCCCGCACCTCAGACTGTTGCTGTTGTCCAAATGAATGCACCTTGTGCTTTAGCTTTAGGCACCATCCAGAGTTCCTGCTTGGCTACTACTGAATGTGTCCCGTCCTCCAGCCTTAAGTACCATCCATCGTTCCTTCTTGGAACACTCCGACCGGTTTCGCCATCTTGCGGCTCATCAGGGAGCTACAAACAAACAGACCAAGTCCTTAGTGCGTCACTTGAAAAAGTTAGGTTTTAAAATGGTGGGCAGAGGGGGGAAACGCCCTCCCTATGTTGTCTGCCTCTTGGTTCTGGCCCGCACCTCAGACTGTTGCTGTTGTCCAAATGAATGCACCTTGTGCTTTAGCTTTAGGCACCATCCAGAGTTCCTGCTTGGCTACTACTGAATGTGTCCCGTCCTCCAGCCTTAAGTACCATCCATCGTTCCTTCTTGGAACACTCCGACCGGTTTCGCCATCTTGCGGCTCATCAGGGAGCTACAAACAAACAGACCAAGTCCTTAGTGCGTCACTTGAAAAAGTTAGGTTTTAAAATGGTGGGCAGAGGGGGGAAACGCCCTCCCTATGTTGTCTGCCTCTTGGTTCTGGCCCGCACCTCAGACTGTTGCTGTTGTCCAAATGAATGCACCTTGTGCTTTAGCTTTAGGCACCATCCAGAGTTCCTGCTTGGCTACTACTGAATGTGTCCCGTCCTCCAGCCTTAAGTACCATCCATCGTTCCTTCTTGGAACACTCCGACCGGTTTCGCCATCTTGCGGCTCATCAGGGAGCTACAAACAAACAGACCAAGTCCTTAGTGCGTCACTTGAAAAAGTTAGGTTTTAAAATGGTGGGCAGAGGGGGGAAACGCCCTCCCTATGTTGTCTGCCTCTTGGTTCTGGCCCGCACCTCAGACTGTTGCTGTTGTCCAAATGAATGCACCTTGTGCTTTAGCTTTAGGCACCATCCAGAGTTCCTGCTTGGCTACTACTGAATGTGTCCCGTCCTCCAGCCTTAAGTACCATCCATCGTTCCTTCTTGGAACACTCCGACCGGTTTCGCCATCTTGCGGCTCATCAGGGAGCTACAAACAAACAGACCAAGTCCTTAGTGCGTCACTTGAAAAAGTTAGGTTTTAAAATGGTGGGCAGAGGGGGGAAACGCCCTCCCTATGTTGTCTGCCTCTTGGTTCTGGCCCGCACCTCAGACTGTTGCTGTTGTCCAAATGAATGCACCTTGTGCTTTAGCTTTAGGCACCATCCAGAGTTCCTGCTTGGCTACTACTGAATGTGTCCCGTCCTCCAGCCTTAAGTACCATCCATCGTTCCTTCTTGGAACACTCCGACCGGTTTCGCCATCTTGCGGCTCATCAGGGAGCTACAAACAAACAGACCAAGTCCTTAGTGCGTCACTTGAAAAAGTTAGGTTTTAAAATGGTGGGCAGAGGGGGGAAACGCCCTCCCTATGTTGTCTGCCTCTTGGTTCTGGCCCGCACCTCAGACTGTTGCTGTTGTCCAAATGAATGCACCTTGTGCTTTAGCTTTAGGCACCATCCAGAGTTCCTGCTTGGCTACTACTGAATGTGTCCCGTCCTCCAGCCTTAAGTACCATCCATCGTTCCTTCTTGGAACACTCCGACCGGTTTCGCCATCTTGCGGCTCATCAGGGAGCTACAAACAAACAGACCAAGTCCTTAGTGCGTCACTTGAAAAAGTTAGGTTTTAAAATGGTGGGCAGAGGGGGGAAACGCCCTCCCTATGTTGTCTGCCTCTTGGTTCTGGCCCGCACCTCAGACTGTTGCTGTTGTCCAAATGAATGCACCTTGTGCTTTAGCTTTAGGCACCATCCAGAGTTCCTGCTTGGCTACTACTGAATGTGTCCCGTCCTCCAGCCTTAAGTACCATCCATCGTTCCTTCTTGGAACACTCCGACCGGTTTCGCCATCTTGCGGCTCATCAGGGAGCTACAAACAAACAGACCAAGTCCTTAGTGCGTCACTTGAAAAAGTTAGGTTTTAAAATGGTGGGCAGAGGGGGGAAAACGCCCTCCCTATGTTGTCTGCCTCTTGGTTCTGGCCCGCACCTCAGACTGTTGCTGTTGTCCAAATGAATGCACCTTGTGCTTTAGCTTTAGGCACCATCCAGAGTTCCTGCTTGGCTACTACTGAATGTGTCCCGTCCTCCAGCCTTAAGTACCATCCATCGTTCCTTCTTGGAACACTCCGACCGGTTTCGCCATCTTGCGGCTCATCAGGGAGCTACAAACAAACAGACCAAGTCCTTAGTGCGTCACTTGAAAAAGTTAGGTTTTAAAATGGTGGGCAGAGGGGGGAAACGCCCTCCCTATGTTGTCTGCCTCTTGGTTCTGGCCCGCACCTCAGACTGTTGCTGTTGTCCAAATGAATGCACCTTGTGCTTTAGCTTTAGGCACCATCCAGAGTTCCTGCTTGGCTACTACTGAATGTGTCCCGTCCTCCAGCCTTAAGTACCATCCATCGTTCCTTCTTGGAACACTCCGACCGGTTTCGCCATCTTGCGGCTCATCAGGGAGCTACAAACAAACAGACCAAGTCCTTAGTGCGTCACTTGAAAAAGTTAGGTTTTAAAATGGTGGGCAGAGGGGGGAAACGCCCTCCCTATGTTGTCTGCCTCTTGGTTCTGGCCCGCACCTCAGACTGTTGCTGTTGTCCAAATGAATGCACCTTGTGCTTTAGCTTTAGGCACCATCCAGAGTTCCTGCTTGGCTACTACTGAATGTGTCCCGTCCTCCAGCCTTAAGTACCATCCATCGTTCCTTCTTGGAACACTCCGACCGGTTTCGCCATCTTGCGGCTCATCAGGGAGCTACAAACAAACAGACCAAGTCCTTAGTGCGTCACTTGCAAAAGTTAGGTTTTAAAATGGTGGGCAGAGGGGGGAAACGCCCTCCCTATGTTGTCTGCCTCTTGGTTCTGGCCCGCACCTCAGACTGTTGCTGTTGCATTAGGGTTAGGGTTAGGGTTAGGGTTAGGGTTAGGGTTAGGGTTAGGGTTAGGGTTAGGGTTAGGGTTAGGGTTAGGGTTAGGGTTAGGGTTAGGGTTAGGGTTAGGGTTAGGGTTAGGGTTAGGGTTAGGGTTAGGGTTAGGGTTAGGGTTAGGGTTAGGGTTAGGGTTAGGGTTAGGGTTAGGGTTAGGGTTAGGGTTAGGGTTAGGGTTAGGGTTAGGGTTACGCTGCATTAGGGTTAGGGTTAGGGTTAGGGTTAGGGTTAGGGTTAGGGTTAGGGTTAGGGTTACGCTGCATTAGGGTTAGGGTTAGGGTTAGGGTTAGGGTTAGGGTTAGGGTTAGGGTTAGGGTTAGGGTTAGGGTTAGGGTTAGGGTTAGGGTTAGGGTTAGGGTTAGGGTTAGGGTTAGGGTTAGGGTTAGGGTTAGGGTTAGGGTTAGGGTTAGGGTTAGGGTTAGGGTTAGGTTTTAAAATGCTGCATTAGGGTTAGGGTTAGGGTTAGGGTTAGGGTTAGGGTTAGGGTTAGGGTTAGGGTTAGGGTTAGGGTTAGTGAATTAGGGTTAGGGTTAGGGTTAGGGTTAGGGTTAGGGTTAGGGTTAGGGTTAGGGTTAGGGTTAGGGTTAGGGTTAGGGTTAGGGTTAGGGTTAGGGTTAGGGTTAGGGTTAGGGTTAGGGTTAGGGTTAGGGTTAGGGTTAGGGTTAGGGTTAGGGTTAGGGTTAGGGTTAGGGTTAGGGTTAGGGTTAGGGTTAGGGTTAGGGTTAGGGTTAGGGTTAGGGTTAGGGTTAGGGTTAGGGTTAGGGTTAGGGTTAGGGTTAGGGTTAGGGTTAGGGTTAGGGTTAGGGTTAGGGTTAGGGTTAGGGTTAGGGTTAGGGTTAGGGTTAGGGTTAGGGTTAGGGTTAGGGTTAGGGTTAGGGTTAGGGTTAGGGTTAGGGTTAGGGTTAGGGTTAGGGTTAGGGTTAGGGTTAGGGTTAGGGTTAGGGTTAGGGTTAGGGTTAGGGTTAGGGTTAGGGTTAGGGTTAGGGTTAGGGTTAGGGTTAGGGTTAGGGTTAGGGTTAGGGTTAGGGTTAGGGTTAGGGTTAGGGTTAGGGTTAGGGTTAGGGTTAGGGTTAGGGTTAGGGTTAGGGTTAGGGTTAGGGTTAGGGTTAGGGTTAGGGTTAGGGTTACGCTGCATTAGGGTTAGGGTTAGGGTTAGGGTTAGGGTTAGGGTTAGGGTTAGGGTTAGGGTTAGGGTTAGGGTTAGGGTTAGGGTTAGGGTTAGGGTTAGGGTTAGTGAGGGTTAGGGTTAGGGTTAGGGTTAGGGTTAGGGTTAGGGTTAGGGTTAGGGTTAGGGTTAGGGTTAGGGTTAGGG
>NW_027138357.1:15000-20000 GCF_035084215.1 Heptranchias perlo | reverse complement strand
CCTTCTTGGAACACTCCGACCGGTTTCGCCATCTTGCGGCTCATCAGGGAGCTATAAACAAACAGACCAAGTCCTTAGTGCGTCACTTGCAAAAGTTAGGTTTTAAAATGGTGGGCAGAGGGGGGAAACGCCCTCCCTATGTTGTCTGCCTCTTGGTTCTGGCCCGCACCTCAGACTGTTGCTGTTGTCCAAATGAATGCACCTTGTGCTTTAGCTTTAGGCACCATCCAGAGTTCCTGCTTGGCTACTACTGAATGTGTCCTGTCCTGCAGCCTTAAGTACCATCCATCGTTCCTTCTTGGAACACTCCGACCGGTTTCGCCATCTTGCGGCTCATCAGGGAGCTATAAACAAACAGACCAAGTCCTTAGTGCGTCACTTGCAAAAGTTAGGTTTTAAAATGGTGGGCAGAGGGGGGAAACGCCCTCCCTATGTTGTCTGCCTCTTGGTTCTGGCCCGCACCTCAGACTGTTGCTGTTGTCCAAATGAATGCACCTTGTGCTTTAGCTTTAGGCACCATCCAGAGTTCCTGCTTGGCTACTACTGAATGTGTCCTGTCCTGCAGCCTTAAGTACCATCCATCGTTCCTTCTTGGAACACTCCGACCGGTTTCGCCATCTTGCGGCTCATCAGGGAGCTATAAACAAACAGACCAAGTCCTTAGTGCGTCACTTGCAAAAGTTAGGTTTTAAAATGGTGGGCAGAGGGGGGAAACGCCCTCCCTATGTTGTCTGCCTCTTGGTTCTGGCCCGCACCTCAGACTGTTGCTGTTGTCCAAATGAATGCACCTTGTGCTTTAGCTTTAGGCACCATCCAGAGTTCCTGCTTGGCTACTACTGAATGTGTCCTGTCCTGCAGCCTTAAGTACCATCCATCGTTCCTTCTTGGAACACTCCGACCGGTTTCGCCATCTTGCGGCTCATCAGGGAGCTATAAACAAACAGACCAAGTCCTTAGTGCGTCACTTGCAAAAGTTAGGTTTTAAAATGGTGGGCAGAGGGGGGAAACGCCCTCCCTATGTTGTCTGCCTCTTGGTTCTGGCCCGCACCTCAGACTGTTGCTGTTGTCCAAATGAATGCACCTTGTGCTTTAGCTTTAGGCACCATCCAGAGTTCCTGCTTGGCTACTACTGAATGTGTCCTGTCCTGCAGCCTTAAGTACCATCCATCGTTCCTTCTTGGAACACTCCGACCGGTTTCGCCATCTTGCGGCTCATCAGGGAGCTATAAACAAACAGACCAAGTCCTTAGTGCGTCACTTGCAAAAGTTAGGTTTTAAAATGGTGGGCAGAGGGGGGAAACGCCCTCCCTATGTTGTCTGCCTCTTGGTTCTGGCCCGCACCTCAGACTGTTGCTGTTGTCCAAATGAATGCACCTTGTGCTTTAGCTTTAGGCACCATCCAGAGTTCCTGCTTGGCTACTACTGAATGTGTCCTGTCCTGCAGCCTTAAGTACCATCCATCGTTCCTTCTTGGAACACTCCGACCGGTTTCGCCATCTTGCGGCTCATCAGGGAGCTATAAACAAACAGACCAAGTCCTTAGTGCGTCACTTGCAAAAGTTAGGTTTTAAAATGGTGGGCAGAGGGGGGAAAACGCCCTCCCTATGTTGTCTGCCTCTTGGTTCTGGCCCGCACCTCAGACTGTTGCTGTTGTCCAAATGAATGCACCTTGTGCTTTAGCTTTAGGCACCATCCAGAGTTCCTGCTTGGCTACTACTGAATGTGTCCTGTCCTGCAGCCTTAAGTACCATCCATCGTTCCTTCTTGGAACACTCCGACCGGTTTCGCCATCTTGCGGCTCATCAGGGAGCTATAAACAAACAGACCAAGTCCTTAGTGCGTCACTTGCAAAAGTTAGGTTTTAAAATGGTGGGCAGAGGGGGGAAACGCCCTCCCTATGTTGTCTGCCTCTTGGTTCTGGCCCGCACCTCAGACTGTTGCTGTTGTCCAAATGAATGCACCTTGTGCTTTAGCTTTAGGCACCATCCAGAGTTCCTGCTTGGCTACTACTGAATGTGTCCTGTCCTGCAGCCTTAAGTACCATCCATCGTTCCTTCTTGGAACACTCCGACCGGTTTCGCCATCTTGCGGCTCATCAGGGAGCTATAAACAAACAGACCAAGTCCTTAGTGCGTCACTTGCAAAAGTTAGGTTTTAAAATGGTGGGCAGAGGGGGGAAACGCCCTCCCTATGTTGTCTGCCTCTTGGTTCTGGCCCGCACCTCAGACTGTTGCTGTTGTCCAAATGAATGCACCTTGTGCTTTAGCTTTAGGCACCATCCAGAGTTCCTGCTTGGCTACTACTGAATGTGTCCTGTCCTGCAGCCTTAAGTACCATCCATCGTTCCTTCTTGGAACACTCCGACCGGTTTCGCCATCTTGCGGCTCATCAGGGAGCTATAAACAAACAGACCAAGTCCTTAGTGCGTCACTTGCAAAAGTTAGGTTTTAAAATGGTGGGCAGAGGGGGGAAACGCCCTCCCTATGTTGTCTGCCTCTTGGTTCTGGCCCGCACCTCAGACTGTTGCTGTTGTCCAAATGAATGCACCTTGTGCTTTAGCTTTAGGCACCATCCAGAGTTCCTGCTTGGCTACTACTGAATGTGTCCTGTCCTGCAGCCTTAAGTACCATCCATCGTTCCTTCTTGGAACACTCCGACCGGTTTCGCCATCTTGCGGCTCATCAGGGAGCTATAAACAAACAGACCAAGTCCTTAGTGCGTCACTTGCAAAAGTTAGGTTTTAAAATGGTGGGCAGAGGGGGGAAACGCCCTCCCTATGTTGTCTGCCTCTTGGTTCTGGCCCGCACCTCAGACTGTTGCTGTTGTCCAAATGAATGCACCTTGTGCTTTAGCTTTAGGCACCATCCAGAGTTCCTGCTTGGCTACTACTGAATGTGTCCTGTCCTGCAGCCTTAAGTACCATCCATCGTTCCTTCTTGGAACACTCCGACCGGTTTCGCCATCTTGCGGCTCATCAGGGAGCTATAAACAAACAGACCAAGTCCTTAGTGCGTCACTTGCAAAAGTTAGGTTTTAAAATGGTGGGCAGAGGGGGGAAACGCCCTCCCTATGTTGTCTGCCTCTTGGTTCTGGCCCGCACCTCAGACTGTTGCTGTTGTCCAAATGAATGCACCTTGTGCTTTAGCTTTAGGCACCATCCAGAGTTCCTGCTTGGCTACTACTGAATGTGTCCTGTCCTGCAGCCTTAAGTACCATCCATCGTTCCTTCTTGGAACACTCCGACCGGTTTCGCCATCTTGCGGCTCATCAGGGAGCTATAAACAAACAGACCAAGTCCTTAGTGCGTCACTTGCAAAAGTTAGGTTTTAAAATGGTGGGCAGAGGGGGGAAACGCCCTCCCTATGTTGTCTGCCTCTTGGTTCTGGCCCGCACCTCAGACTGTTGCTGTTGTCCAAATGAATGCACCTTGTGCTTTAGCTTTAGGCACCATCCAGAGTTCCTGCTTGGCTACTACTGAATGTGTCCTGTCCTGCAGCCTTAAGTACCATCCATCGTTCCTTCTTGGAACACTCCGACCGGTTTCGCCATCTTGCGGCTCATCAGGGAGCTATAAACAAACAGACCAAGTCCTTAGTGCGTCACTTGCAAAAGTTAGGTTTTAAAATGGTGGGCAGAGGGGGGAAACGCCCTCCCTATGTTGTCTGCCTCTTGGTTCTGGCCCGCACCTCAGACTGTTGCTGTTGTCCAAATGAATGCACCTTGTGCTTTAGCTTTAGGCACCATCCAGAGTTCCTGCTTGGCTACTACTGAATGTGTCCTGTCCTGCAGCCTTAAGTACCATCCATCGTTCCTTCTTGGAACACTCCGACCGGTTTCGCCATCTTGCGGCTCATCAGGGAGCTATAAACAAACAGACCAAGTCCTTAGTGCGTCACTTGCAAAAGTTAGGTTTTAAAATGGTGGGCAGAGGGGGGAAACGCCCTCCCTATGTTGTCTGCCTCTTGGTTCTGGCCCGCACCTCAGACTGTTGCTGTTGTCCAAATGAATGCACCTTGTGCTTTAGCTTTAGGCACCATCCAGAGTTCCTGCTTGGCTACTACTGAATGTGTCCTGTCCTGCAGCCTTAAGTACCATCCATCGTTCCTTCTTGGAACACTCCGACCGGTTTCGCCATCTTGCGGCTCATCAGGGAGCTATAAACAAACAGACCAAGTCCTTAGTGCGTCACTTGCAAAAGTTAGGTTTTAAAATGGTGGGCAGAGGGGGGAAACGCCCTCCCTATGTTGTCTGCCTCTTGGTTCTGGCCCGCACCTCAGACTGTTGCTGTTGTCCAAATGAATGCACCTTGTGCTTTAGCTTTAGGCACCATCCAGAGTTCCTGCTTGGCTACTACTGAATGTTGTCCTGTCCTGCAGCCTTAAGTACCATCCATCGTTCCTTCTTGGAACACTCCGACCGGTTTCGCCATCTTGCGGCTCATCAGGGAGCTATAAACAAACAGACCAAGTCCTTAGTGCGTCACTTGCAAAAGTTAGGTTTTAAAATGGTGGGCAGAGGGGGGAAACGCCCTCCCTATGTTGTCTGCCTCTTGGTTCTGGCCCGCACCTCAGACTGTTGCTGTTGTCCAAATGAATGCACCTTGTGCTTTAGCTTTAGGCACCATCCAGAGTTCCTGCTTGGCTACTACTGAATGTGTCCTGTCCTGCAGCCTTAAGTACCATCCATCGTTCCTTCTTGGAACACTCCGACCGGTTTCGCCATCTTGCGGCTCATCAGGGAGCTATAAACAAACAGACCAAGTCCTTAGTGCGTCACTTGCAAAAGTTAGGTTTTAAAATGGTGGGCAGAGGGGGGAAACGCCCTCCCTATGTTGTCTGCCTCTTGGTTCTGGCCCGCACCTCAGACTGTTGCTGTTGTCCAAATGAATGCACCTTGTGCTTTAGCTTTAGGCACCATCCAGAGTTCCTGCTTGGCTACTACTGAATGTGTCCTGTCCTGCAGCCTTAAGTACCATCCATCGTTCCTTCTTGGAACACTCC
>NW_027138357.1:5000-7500 GCF_035084215.1 Heptranchias perlo | reverse complement strand
GGGTTAGGGTTAGGGTTAGGGTTAGGGTTAGGGTTAGGGTTAGGGTTAGGGTTAGGGTTAGGGTTAGGGTTAGGGTTAGGGTTAGGGTTAGGGTTAGGGTTAGGGTTAGGGTTAGGGTTAGGGTTAGGGTTAGGGTTAGGGTTAGGGTTAGGGTTAGGGTTAGGGTTAGGGTTAGGGTTAGGGTTAGGGTTAGGGTTAGGGTTAGGGTTAGGGTTAGGGTTAGGGTTAGGGTTAGGGTTAGGGTTAGGGTTAGGGTTAGGGTTAGGGTTAGGGTTAGGGTTAGGGTTAGGGTTAGGGTTAGGGTTAGGGTTAGGGTTAGGGTTAGGGTTAGGGTTAGGGTTAGGGTTAGGGTTAGGGTTAGGGTTAGGGTTAGGGTTAGGGTTAGGGTTAGGGTTAGGGTTAGGGTTAGGGTTAGGGTTAGGGTTAGGGTTAGGGTTAGGGTTAGGGTTAGGGTTAGGGTTAGGGTTAGGGTTAGGGTTAGGGTTAGGGTTAGGGTTAGGGTTAGGGTTAGGGTTAGGGTTAGGGTTAGGGTTAGGGTTAGGGTTAGGGTTAGGGTTAGGGTTAGGGTTAGGGTTAGGGTTAGGGTTAGGGTTAGGGTTAGGGTTAGGGTTAGGGTTAGGGTTAGGTTAGGGTTAGGGTTAGGGTTAGGGTTAGGGTTAGGGTTAGGGTTAGGGTTAGGGTTAGGGTTAGGGTTAGGGTTAGGGTTAGGGTTAGGGTTAGGGTTAGGGTTAGGGTTAGGGTTAGGGTTAGGGTTAGGGTTAGGGTTAGGGTTAGGGTTAGGGTTAGGGTTAGGGTTAGGGTTAGGGTTAGGGTTAGGGTTAGGGTTAGGGTTAGGGTTAGGGTTAGGGTTAGGGTTAGGGTTAGGGTTAGGGTTAGGGTTAGGGTTAGGGTTAGGGTTAGGGTTAGGGTTAGGGTTAGGGTTAGGGTTAGGGTTAGGGTTAGGGTTAGGGTTAGGGTTAGGGTTAGGGTTAGGGTTAGGGTTAGGGTTAGGGTTAGGGTTAGGGTTAGGGTTAGGGTTAGGGTTAGGGTTAGGGTTAGGGTTAGGGTTAGGGTTAGGGTTAGGGTTAGGGTTAGGGTTAGGGTTAGGGTTAGGGTTAGGGTTAGGGTTAGGGTTAGGGTTAGGGTTAGGGTTAGGGTTAGGGTTAGGGTTAGGGTTAGGGTTAGGGTTAGGGTTAGGGTTAGGGTTAGGGTTAGGGTTAGGGTTAGGGTTAGGGTTAGGGTTAGGGTTAGGGTTAGGGTTAGGGTTAGGGTTAGGGTTAGGGTTAGGGTTAGGGTTAGGGTTAGGGTTAGGGTTAGGGTTAGGGTTAGGGTTAGGGTTAGGGTTAGGGTTAGGGTTAGGGTTAGGGTTAGGGTTAGGGTTAGGGTTAGGGTTAGGGTTAGGGTTAGGGTTAGGGTTAGGGTTAGGGTTAGGGTTAGGGTTAGGGTTAGGGTTAGGGTTAGGGTTAGGGTTAGGGTTAGGGTTAGGGTTAGGGTTAGGGTTAGGGTTAGGGTTAGGGTTAGGGTTAGGGTTAGGGTTAGGGTTAGGGTTAGGGTTAGGGTTAGGGTTAGGGTTAGGGTTAGGGTTAGGGTTAGGGTTAGGGTTAGGGTTAGGGTTAGGGTTAGGGTTAGGGTTAGGGTTAGGGTTAGGGTTAGGGTTAGGGTTAGGGTTAGGGTTAGGGTTAGGGTTAGGGTTAGGGTTAGGGTTAGGGTTAGGGTTAGGGTTAGGGTTAGGGTTAGGGTTAGGGTTAGGGTTAGGGTTAGGGTTAGGGTTAGGGTTAGGGTTAGGGTTAGGGTTAGGGTTAGGGTTAGGGTTAGGGTTAGGGTTAGGGTTAGGGTTAGGGTTAGGGTTAGGGTTAGGGTTAGGGTTAGGGTTAGGGTTAGGGTTAGGGTTAGGGTTAGGGTTAGGGTTAGGGTTAGGGTTAGGGTTAGGGTTAGGGTTAGGGTTAGGGTTAGGGTTAGGGTTAGGGTTAGGGTTAGGGTTAGGGTTAGGGTTAGGGTTAGGGTTAGGGTTAGGGTTAGGGTTAGGGTTAGGGTTAGGGTTAGGGTTAGGGTTAGGGTTAGGGTTAGGGTTAGGGTTAGGGTTAGGGTTAGGGTTAGGGTTAGGGTTAGGGTTAGGGTTAGGGTTAGGGTTAGGGTTAGGGTTAGGGTTAGGGTTAGGGTTAGGGTTAGGGTTAGGGTTAGGGTTAGGGTTAGGGTTAGGGTTAGGGTTAGGGTTAGGTTAGGGTTAGGGTTAGGGTTAGGGTTAGGGTTAGGGTTAGGGTTAGGGTTAGGGTTAGGGTTAGGGTTAGGGTTAGGGTTAGGGTTAGGGTTAGGGTTAGGGTTAGGGTTAGGGTTAGGGTTAGGGTTAGGGTTAGGGTTAGGGTTAGGGTTAGGGTTAGGGTTAGGGTTAGGGTTAGGGTTAGGGTTAGGGTTAGGGTTAGGGTTAGGGTTAGGGTTAGGGTTAGGGTTAGGGTTAGGGTTAGGGTTAGGGTTAGGGTTAGGGTTAGGGTTAGGGTTAGGGTTAGGGTTAGGGTTAGGGTTA
>NW_027138356.1:0-54623 GCF_035084215.1 Heptranchias perlo | reverse complement strand
TGGAAGAGAAGAGCGGGGGAGGAAGAGAAGAGCGGGGGGGAGGAGCAGGAGAGCGGGGGGAGGAAGAGAAGAGCTGGGGGAGGAGGAGAAGAGCGGGGGGAGGGGGAGGGGAGCGGGGGGGGGGAGGAGAGCGGGGGAGGAGAGAGAGCGGGGAGGAGGAGGAGAGCGGGGGGAGGAGGAGGAGAGCGGGGGGGAGGAGGAGGAGAGCGGGGGGAGGAGGAGGAGAGCGGGGGGAGGGGAGAGGAGAGCGGGGGAGGAGGAGGAGAGCGGGGGGAGGAGGAGGAGAGCGGGGGGAGGAGGAGGAGAGCGGGGGGAGGAGGAGGAGAGCGGGGAGGAGGAGGAGAGCGGGGGAGGAGGAGGAGAGCGGGGGGAGGAGGAGGAGAGCGGGGGAGGAGGAGGAGAGCGGGGGGAGGAGGAGGAGAGCGGGGAGGAGGAGAGCGGGGGAGGAGGAGGAGAGCGGGGGAGGAGGAGGAGAGCGGGGGAGGAGGAGGAGAGCGGGGGGAGGAGGAGGAGAGCGGGGGGAGGAGGAGGAGAGCGGGGGGAGGAGGAGGAGAGCGGGGGGAGGAGGAGAAGAGCGGGGGGAGGAGGAGAGCAGGGGGGAGGAGGAGGAGAAGAGCGGGGGAGGAGGAGGAGAGCGGGGGGAGGAGGAGGAGAGCGGGGGGAGGAGGAGAAGAGCGGGGGGAGGAGGAGGAGAGCGGGGGAGGGGAGGAGAGCGGGGGGAGGAGGAGGAGAGCGGGGGAGGGGAGGAGAGCGGGGAGGAGGAGGAGAGCGGGGGAGAGGAGGAGAGCGGGGGAGGAGGAGGAGAGCGGGGGGAGGAGAGCGGGGGAGGAGGAGGAGAGAGGGGGGAGGGGAGGAGAGCGGGGGAGGAGGAGGAGAGCGGGGGAGGGGGAGGAGAGCGGGGAGGAGGAGGAGAGCGGGGGGAGGAGGAGAAGAGCGGGGGGAGGAGGAGGAGAGCGGGGGAGGAGGAGGAGAGCGGGGGGAGGAGGAGAGAGAGCGGGGGAGGGGGAGGAGAGAGGGGGGAGGGGGAGGAGAGCGGGGGAGGAGGAGGAGAGCGGGGGGAGGGGGAGGAGAGCGGGGGAGGAGGAGGAGTGCGGGGGGAGGAGGAGGAGAGCGGGGGGAGGAGGAGGAGAGCGGGGGGGGAGGAGAAGAGCGGGGGAGGAGGAGAAGAGCGGGGGGAGGAGGAGAAGAGCGGGGGAGGGGGACGAGAGCGGGGGAGGGGGAGGAGAGCAGGGGGAGAGAGCAGGGGAAGGGGGAGGAGAGCGGGGCAAGGAGGAGGAGAGCAGGGGGAGGGGGAGGAGAGCGGGGGGAGGAGGAGAAGAGCGGGGGGAGGAGGAGGAGAGCAGGGGAGGAGGAGGAGGAGAGCGGGGGGAGGAGAGCGGGGGGAGGAGAGCGGGGGGAGGAGAGCGGGGGAGGAGAGCGGGGGGAGGAGAGCGGGGGGAGGAGAGCGGGGGGAGGAGAGCGGGGGGAGGAGGAGAAGAGAGGGGGGAGGAGGCGGGAGAGCGGGGGAGGAGGAGGAGGAGAACGGGGGGAGGAGAGCGGGGGAGGAGAGCGGGGGGAGGAGAGCGGGGGGAGGAGAGCGGGGGAGGAGGAGGAGAGCAGGGGGAGGGGGAGGAGAGCGGGGGAGGAGGAGGAGAGCGGGGGAGGAGGAGGAGAGCGGGGGAGGAGGAGGAGAGCGGGGGAGGGGGAGGAGAGCGGGGAGGGGGAGAAGAGCGGGGGGAAGAGGAGGAGAGCGTGGGGAGGAGGAGGAGAGCGGGGGGAGGAGGAGGAGAGCGGGGGAGGAGGAGGAGAGCAGGGGGAGGGGGAGAAGAGCGGGGGGAGGAGGAGAAGAGCGGGGGAGGAGGAGAGAGCAGGGGGAGGAGGAGGAGAGCTGGGAGGGGGAGGCGAGCGGGGGGAGGAGGAGGAGAGCGGGGGGAGGAGGAGGAGAGCGGGGGGAGGAGGAGAAGAGCGGGGGGAGGAGGAGGAGAGCGGGGGGAGGAGGAGGAGAGCGGGGGGAGGAGGAGGAGAGCGGGGGGAGGAGGAGGAGAGCTGGGGAGGGGGAGGCAAGCGGGTGGGGGAGGAGGAGGAGAGCGGGGAGAGGAGGAGGAGAGCGGGGGGAGGAGGAGGAGAGCGGGGGGAGGAGGAGGAGAGCGGGGGGAGGAGGAGGAGAGCGGGGGGAGGAGGAGGAGAGCGGGGGGAGGAGGAGGAGAGCGGGGGGAGGAGGAGGAGAGCGGGGGGAGGAGGAGGAGAGCGGGGGGGGAGGAGAAGAGCGGGGGGGGGAGGAGGAGGAGAGCAGGGGAGGGGGAGGGGGAGGAGAGCGGGGGGAGGAGGAGAAGAGCGGGGGGAGGAGGAGGAGAGCGGGGGGGGAGAAGAGCGGGGGGAGGAGGAGGAGAGCGGGGAGGAGGAGGAGGAGAGCGGGGGGGGGAGGAGAAGAGCGGGGGGAGGAGGAGAAGAGCGGGGGAGGGGGACGAGAGCGGGGGAGGGGGAGGAGAGCAGGGGGAGGGGGAGGAGAGCGGGGCAAGGAGGAGGAGAGCAGGGGGAGGGGGAGGAGAGCGGGGGGAGGAGGAGAAGAGCGGGGGGAGGAGGAGGAGAGCGGGGGGAGGAGGAGAAGAGCGGGGGGAGGAGGAGAAGAGCGGGGGAGGGGGACGAGAGCGGGGGAGGGGGAGGAGAGCAGGGGGAGGAGAGCAGGGGAAGGGGGAGGAGAGCGGGGCAAGGAGGAGGAGAGCAGGGGGAGGGGGAGGAGAGCGGGGGGAGGAGGAGAAGAGCGGGGGGAGGAGGAGGAGAGCAGGGGAGGAGGAGGAGGAGCGGGGGGAGGAGAGCGGGGGAGGAGAGCGGGGGGAGGAGAGCGGGGGGAGGAGAGCGGGGGAGGAGAGCGGGGGGAGGAGGAGAAGAGAGGGGGGAGGAGGCGGAGAGCGGGGGAGGAGGAGGAGGAGAACAGGGGGAGGAGAGCGGGGAGGAGAGCGGGGGAGGAGAGCGGGGGGAGGAGGAGGAGAGCAGGGGGAGGGGGAGGAGAGCGAGGGAGGAGGAGGAGAGCGGGGGAGGAGGAGGAGAGCGGGGGAGGAGGAGGAGAGCGGGGGAGGGGGAGGAGAGCGGGGAGGGGGAGAAGAGCGGGGGGAAGAGGAGGAGAGCGGGGGGAGGAGGAGGAGAGCGGGGGAGGAGGAGGAGAGCAGGGGGAGGGGGAGAAGAGCGGGGGGAGGAGGAGAAGAGCGGGGGAGGAGGAGGAGAGCAGGGGGAGGAGGAGGAGAGCTGGGGAGGGGGAGGCGAGCGGGGGGAGGAGGAGGAGAGCGGGGGGAGGAGGAGGAGAGCGGGGGGAGGAGGAGAAGAGCGGGGGGAGGAGGAGGAGAGCGGGGGGAGGAGGAGGAGAGCGGGGGGAGGAGGAGGAGAGCGGGGGGAGGAGGAGGAGAGCTGGGGAGGGGGAGGCAAGCGGGTGGGGGAGGAGGAGGAGAGCGGGGAGAGGAGGAGGAGAGCGGGGGGGAGGAGGAGGAGAGCGGGGGGAGGAGGAGGAGAGCGGGGGAGGAGGAGGAGAGCGGGGGGAGGAGGAGGAGAGCGGGGGGAGGAGGAGGAGAGCGGGGGAGGAGGAGGAGAGCGGGGGGAGGAGGAGGAGAGCGGGGGGAGGAGGAGGAGAGCGGGGGGAGGAGGAGGAGAGCGGGGGGGGGAGGAGAAGAGCGGGGGGGGAGGAGGAGGAGAGCAGGGGAGGGGGAGGGGAGGAGAGCGGGGGGAGGAGGAGAAGAGCGGGGGAAGGAGGAGGAGAGCGGGGGGGGGAGAAGAGCGGGGGGAGGAGGAGGAGAGCGGGGAGGAGGAGGAGGAGAGCGGGGGGGGGAGGAGAAGAGCGGGGGGAGAGGAGAAGAGCGGGGGAGGGGGACGAGAGCGGGGGAGGGGGAGGAGAGCAGGGGGAGGGGGAGGAGAGCGGGGCAAGGAGGAGGAGAGCAGGGGGAGGGGAGGAGAGCGGGGGGGAGGAGGAGAAGAGCGGGGGGAGGAGGAGGAGAGCGGGGGAGGAGGAGGAGGAGAGCGGGGGAGGAGGAGGAGAGCAGGGGGAGGGGGAAGAGAGCAGGGGAAGGGGGAGGAGAGCGGGGCAAGGAGGAGGAGAGCAGGGGGAGGAGGAGAAGAGAGGGGGGAGGAGGCGGAGAGCGGGGGGAGGAGGAGGAGAGCGGGGGAGGAGGAGGAGAGCGGGGGGGGAGGAGAAGAGCGGGGGGGGGAGGAGGAGGAGAGCAGGGGAGGGGGAGGGGGAGGAGAGCGGGGGGAGGAGGAGAAGAGCGGGGGGAGGAGGAGGAGAGCGGGGGGAGTGGGAGGAGAGCGGGGGGAGGAGGAGGAGAGCGGGGGGGGGAAAAGAGCGGGGGGAGGAGGAGGAGAGCGGGGGAGGAGGAGGAGGAGAACGGGGGGAGGAGAGCGGGGGAGGAGAGCGGGGGGAGGAGAGCGGGGGAGGAGGAGGAGAGCAGGGGGAGGGGGAGAAGAGCGGGGGGAGGAGGAGGAGAGCGGGGGGAGGAGGAGGAGAGCGGGGGAGGAGGAGGAGAGCGGGGGAGGGGGAGGAGAGCGGGGGAGGGGGAGGAGAGCGGGGAGGGGGAGAAGAGCGGGGGGAGGAGGAGGAGAGCGTGGGGAGGAGGAGGAGAGCGGGGGGAGGAGGAGGAGAGCGGGGGAGGAGGAGGAGAGCAGGGGGAGGGGGAGAAGAGCGGGGGGAGGAGGAGGAGAGCAGGGGGAGGAGGAGGAGAGCTGGGGAGGGGGAGGCGAGCAGGGGAGGAGGAGGAGAGCGGGGGGAGGAGGAGGAGAGAGGGGGGAGGAGGAGGAGAGCGGGGGGAGGAGGAGGAGAGCGGGGGGAGGAGGAGGAGAGCGGGGGGAGGAGGAGGAGAGCGGGGGAGGAGGAGGAGAGCGGGGGGAGGAGGAGGAGAGCGGGGGAGGAGGAGGAGAGCGGGGGGAGGAGGAGGAGAGCGGGGGGAGGAGGAGGAGAGCGGGGGGAGGAGGAGGAGAGCGGGGGGAGGAGGAGGAGAGCGGGGGGAGGAGGAGGAGAGCGGGGGAGGAGGAGGAGAGCAGGGGAGGAGGAGGAGAAGAGCGGGGGGGGAGGAGAAGAGCGGGGGGAGGAGGAGAAGAGCGGGGGAGGAGGAGGAGAGCGGGGGAGGAGGAGGAGAGCGGGGGGGGGAGGAGAAGAGCGGGGGAGGAGGAGGAGAGCGGGGGGAGGAGGAGAAGAGCGGGGGGAGGAGGAGGAGAGCGGGGGGAGGAGGAGGAGAGCGGGGGGAGGAGGAGGAGAGCGGGGGGAGGAGGAGGAGAGCTGGGGAGGGGAGGCAAGCGGGTGGGGGAGGAGGAGGAGAGCGGGGAGAGGGAGGAGGAGAGCGGGGGGAGGAGGAGGAGAGCGGGGGGAGGAGGAGGAGAGCGGGGGGAGGAGGAGGAGAGCGGGGGGAGGAGGAGGAGAGCGGGGGAGAGGAGGAGAGCGGGGGAGGAGGAGGAGAGCGGGGGGAGGAGGAGGAGAGCGGGGGGGGGAGGAGAAGAGCGGGGGGGGGAGGAGGAGGAGAGCAGGGGAGGGGGAGGGGGAGGAGAGCGGGGGGAGGAGGAGAAGAGCGGGGGGAGGAGGAGGAGAGCGGGGGGGGAGAAGAGCGGGGGGAGGAGGAGGAGAGCGGGGAGGAGGAGGAGGAGAGCGGGGGGGGGAGGAGAAGAGCGGGGGGAGGAGGAGAAGAGCGGGGGAGGGGGACGAGAGCGGGGGGAGGAGGAGGAGAGCGGGGGAGGAGGAGGAGAGCGGGGGAGGAGGAGGAGAGCAGGGGGAGGGGGAGAAGAGCGGGGGGAGGAGGAGAAGAGCGGGGGAGGAGGAGGAGAGCAGGGGGAGGAGGAGGAGAGCTGGGGAGGGGGAGGCGAGCGGGGGAGGAGGAGGAGAGCGGGGGGAGGAGGAGGAGAGCGGGGGAGGAGGAGAAGAGCGGGGGAGGAGGAGGAGAGCGGGGGGAGGAGGAGGAGAGCGGGGGGAGGAGGAGAGCGGGGGGAGGAGGAGGAGAGCTGGGGAGGGGGAGGCAAGCGGGTGGGGAGGAGGAGGAGAGCGGGGAGAGGAGGAGGAGAGCGGGGGGAGGAGGAGGAGAGCGGGGGGAGGAGGAGGAGAGCGGGGGAGGAGGAGGAGAGCGGGGGGAGGAGGAGGAGAGCGGGGGGAGGAGGAGGAGAGCGGGGGGAGGAGGAGGAGAGCGGGGGGAGGAGAGGAGAGCGGGGGGAGGAGGAGGAGAGCGGGGGGGGGAGGAGGAAGAGCGGGGGGGGAGGAGGAGGAGAGCGGGGGAGGAGAGGAGAGAGCGGGGGGAGGAGGAGGAGAGCGGGGGGGGAGAAGAGCGGGGGGAGGAGGAGGAGAGCGGGGAGGAGGAGGAGGAGAGCGGGGGGGGGAGGAGAAGAGCGGGGGGAGGAGGAGAAGAGCGGGGGAGGGGACGAGAGCGGGGGAGGGGGAGGAGAGCAGGGGGAGGGGGAGGAGAGCGGGGCAGGAGGAGGAGAGCAGGGGGAGGGGAGGAGAGCGGGGGAGGAGGAGAAGAGCGGGGGGAGGAGGAGGAGAGCGGGGAGGAGGAGGAGGAGAGCGGGGAGGAGGAGGAGAGCAGGGGGAGGGGGAAGAGAGCGGGGCAAGGAGGAGGAGAGCAGGGGGAGGAGGAGAAGAGAGGGGGAGGAGGCGGAGAGCGGGGGGAGGAGGAGGAGAGCGGGGGGAGGAGGAGGAGAGCGGGGGGAGGAGAAGAGCGGGGGGGGAGGAGGAGGAGAGCAGGGGAGGGGAGGGGGAGGAGAGCGGGGGGAGGAGGAGAAGAGCGGGGGGAGGAGGAGGAGAGCGGGGGAGTGGGAGGAGAGCGGGGGGAGGAGGAGGAGCGGGGGGAGGAGGAGGAGAGCGGGGGAGGAGGAGGAGAGCAGGGGGAGGGGGAGGGGGAGGAGAGCGGGGGAGGAGGAGAAGAGCGGGGGAGGAGGAGGAGAGCGGGGGAGTGGAGGAGAGCGGGGGGAGGAGGAGGAGAGCGGGGGGAGGAGGAGGAGAGCGGGGGGAGGAGGAGGAGAGCGGGGGGGGGAAAGAGCGGGGGAGGAGGAGAGAGCGGGGGAGGAGGAGGAGGAGAAGCGGGGAGGAGAGCGGGGAGGAGAGCGGGGAGGAGAGCGGGGGGAGGAGGAGGAGAGCAGGGGGAGGGGGAGAAGAGCGGGGGGAGGAGGAGGAGAGCGGGGGGAGGAGGAGGAGAGCGGGGGAGGAGGAGGAGAGCGGGAAAGGGGGAGGAGAGCGGGGAGGGGGAGAAGAGCGGGGGAGGAGGAGGAGAGCGTGGGGAGGAGGAGGAGAGCGGGGGGAGGAGGAGGAGAGCGGGGGAGGAGGAGGAGAGCAGGGGGAGGGGGAGAAGAGCGGGGGAGGAGAGAGAGCAGGGGGAGGAGGAGGAGAGCTGGGGAGGGGGAGGCGAGCAGGGGAGGAGGAGGAGAGCGGGGGAGGAGGAGGAGAGAGGGGGGAGGAGGAGAGAGCGGGGGGAGGAGGAGGAGAGCGGGGGAGGAGGAGGAGAGCGGGGGAGGAGGAGAGAGCGGGGGGAGGAGGAGGAGAGCGGGGGAGGAGGAGGAGAGCGGGGGAGGAGGAGGAGAGCGGGGGAGGAGGAGGAGAGCGGGGGGAGGAGGAGGAGAGCGGGGGAGGAGGAGGAGAGCGGGGGAGGAGGAGGAAGCGGGGGGAGGAGGAGGAGAGCAGGGGGAGGAGGAGGAGAAGAGCGGGGGGGGGGGGAGGAGAAGAGCGGGGGGAGGAGGAGAAGAGCGGGGGGAGGAGGAGGAGAGCGGGGGAGGAGGAGGAGAGCGGGGGGGGGAGGAGAAGAGCAGGGGGAGGGGGAGAGAGCGGTGGGAGGAGGAGGAGAGCGGGGGGAGGAGGAGGAGAGCGGGGGGAGGAGGAGAAGAGCGGGGGGAGGGGGTGAAGAGCGGGGGGAGGAGGAGGAGAGCGGGGGGAGGAGGAGGAGAGCGGGGGAGGAGGAGGAGAGCGGGGGAGGAGGAGGAGAGCAGGGGGAGGGGGAAGAGCGGGGGGAGGAGGAGGAGAGCGGGGGAGGAGGAGGAGAGCGGGGAGAGAGGAGAGCGGGGAGGGGGAGGAAGAGCGGGGGGAGGGGGTGAAGAGCGGGGGGAGGAGGAGAAGAGCGGGGGGAGGGGTGAAGAGCGGGGGAGGAGGAGAGAGCGGGGAGGGGAGAGAGCGGGGGAGGAGAGGAGGAGAGCGGGGGAGGAGGAGAAGAGCGGGGGAGGGGGAGAAGAGCGGGGAGGAGGAGGAGAGCGGGGGGAGGAGGAGGAGAGCGGGGGGAGGAGGAGAGCGGGGGGAGGAGGAGAAGAGCGGGGAGGTGGAGGAGAGCGGGGGGAGGAGGAGGAGAGCAGGGGAGGAGGAGGAGAGCGGGGGAGGAGGAGAGCGGGGAGAGGAGAGCGGGGGAGGAGGAGGAGAGCGGGGGGAGGAGGAGGAGAGTGGGGGGAGGAGGAGGAGAGCGGGGGAGGAGGAGGAGAGCGGGGGGGGGAGGAGGAGAGCGGGGGGGAGGAGGAGGAAGAGCGGGGGGAGGAGGAGGAGAGCGGGGGGAGGAGGAGGAGAGCGGGGGGAGGAGGAGGAGAGCGGGGGGAGGAGGAGGAGAGCGGGGGGAGGAGGAGGAGAGCGGGGAGGAGAGGAGAGCGGGGAGGAGGAGGAGAGCGGGGGGAGGAGGAGGAGAGCGGGGGAGGAGGAGAGAGCGGGGGGAGGAGGAGGAGAGCGGGGGGAGGAGGAGGAGAGCGGGGGGAGGAGGAGGAGAGCGGGGGGAGGAGGAGGAGAGCGGGGGGAGGAGGAGGAAGAGCGGGGGGGGAGGAGGAGAGCGGGGGGAGGAGGAGGAGAGCGGGGGGAGGAGAGCGGGGGAGGAGGAGGAGAGCGGGGGAGGAGGAGGAGCGGGGGGAGGAGAGCGGGGGAGGAGGAGAAGAGCGGGGGGAGGAGGAGAGAGCGGGGGGAGGGGAGAAGAGCGGGGGGAGGAGGAGGAGAGCGGGGGGAGGAGGAGGAGAGCGGGGGGAGGGAGGAGGAGAGCGGGGGGAGGAGGAGGAGAGCGGGGGGAGGAGGAGGAGAGCGGGGGGAGGGGGAGAAGAGCGGGGGAGGAGGAGGAGAGCGGGGGGGAGGAGGAGAAGAGCGGGGGGAGGAGGAGAAGAGCGGGGGGAGGGGGAGAAGAGCGGGGGGAGGAGGAGGAGAGCAGGGGGGTGGGGAGGAGAGCGGGGGGAGGAGGAGGAGAGCGGGGGGAGGAGGAGAAGAGCGGGGGGGAGGAGGGAGGAGAGCGGGGGAGGAGGAGGAGAGAGCGGGGGGAGGGGAGAAGAGCGGGGGAGGAGGAGGAGAGCGGGGGGGAGGAGAAGAGCAGGGGAGGGGGAGAAGAGCGGGGGAGGGGGAGAAGAGCGGGGGAGGAGGAGGAGAGCGGGGAGGAGGAGGAGAGCGGGGGGAGGAGGAGAAGAGCGGGGGAGGAGGAGGAGAGCGGGGGGGGAGGAGAAGAGCAGGGGGAGGGGGAGAAGAGCGGGGGAGGGGGAGAAGAGCGGGGAGGGGAGAAGAGCGGGGGAGGAGGAGGAGAGCGGGGGGAGGAGGAGGAGAGCGGGGGGAGGAGGAGGAGAGCAGGGGAGGGGGTGAAGAGCGGGGGGAGGAGGAGGAGAGCGGGGGGAGGAGGAGGAGAGCGGGGGGAGGAGGAGGAGAGCAGGGGGAGGGGGTGAAGAGCGGGGGAGGAGGAGGAGAGCGGGGGAGGGGGAGGAGAGCGGGGGGAGGAGGAGGAGAACGGGGGGAGGAGGAGAAGAGCGGGGGGAGGGGGAGAAGAGCGGGGGGAGGAGGAGGAGAGCGGGGGGAGGAGGAGGAGAGCGGGGGGGGGAGGAGGAGAGCGGGGGGAGGAGGAGAGCGGGGGGAGGAGGAGGAGAGCGGGGGAGGAGGAGGAGAGCGGGGGGAGGAGGAGGAGAGCGGGGGGAGGAGGAGAGCGGGGGGAGGAGGAGGAGAGCGGGGGAGGAGGAGGAGAGCGGGGGGAGGAGGAGGAGAGCGGGGGGAGGAGGAGGAGAGCGGGGGGGGAGGAGGAGAGCGGGGGGAGGAGGAGGAGAGCGGGGGGAGGAGGAGGAGAGCGGGGGGAGGAGGAGGAGAGCGGGGGGAGGAGGAGAAGAGCGGGGGGAGGAGGAGGAGAGCGGGGGGAGGAGGAGGAGAGCGGGGGGGGAGGAGGAGGAGAGCGGGGGGAGGAGGAGGAGAGCGGGGGAGGAGGAGAGAGCGGGGGGGGGAGGAGGAGAAGAGCGGGGGAGGAGGAGGAGAGCGGGGGAGGAGAGCGGGGGAGGAGGAGGAGAGGGGGGAGGAGGAGGAGAGCGGGGGGAGGAGAGCGGGGGGAGGAGGAGAAGAGCGGGGGGAGGAGGAGGAGAGCGGGGGGAGGGGGAGAAGAGCGGGGGGGAGGAGGAGGAGAGCGGGGGGAGGAGGAGGAGAGCGGGGGGAGGGGAGAAGAGCGGGGGAGGAGGAGGAGAGCGGGGGGAGGGGAGAAGAGCGGGGGGAGGAGGAGGAGAGCGGGGGGGAGGAGGAGAAGAGCGGGGGGGGAGGAGAAGAGCGGGGGAGGGGAGAAGAGCGGGGGGAGGAGGAGGAGAGCGGGGGAGGGGAGAAGAGCGGGGGAGGAGGAGGAGAGCGGGGGGAGGAGGAGAAGAGCGGGGGGAGGAGGAGGAGAGCGGGGGAGGAGGAGGAGAGCGGGGGAGGAGGAGGAGAGCGGGGGGAGGGGGAGAAGAGCGGGGGGAGGGGGAGAGAGCGGGGGGAGGAGGAGGAGAGCGGGGGGAGGAGGAGAAGAGCGGGGGGAGGAGGAGGAGAGCGGGGGAGGAGGAGGAGAGCGGGGGAGGAGGAGGAGAGCGGGGGGAGGAGGAGAAGAGCGGGGGGAGGAGGAGAAGAGCGGGGGGGGAGGAGGAGAAGAGCGGGGGAGGAGGAGAGCGGGAGACGAGGAGAGCGGGGGGAGGAGGAGGAGAGCGGGGGAGGAGGAGGAGAGCGGGGGAGGAGGAGAGAGCGGTGAGGAGGAGAGCGGGGGGAGGAGAGCGGGGGGAGGAGGAGAGCGGGGGGAGGAGAAGGAGAGCGGGGGGGAGTAGAGCGGGGGGAGGAGGAGAAGAGCGGGGGGAGGAGGAGGAGAGCGGGGGGAGGGGGAGAAGAGCGGGGGGAGGAGGAGGAGAGCGGGGGGGAGGGGGAGAGAGCGGGGGAGGAGGAGGAGAGCGGGGGGAGGAGGAGGAGAGCGGGGGGAGGGGGAGAAGAGCGGGGGGAGGAGGAGGAGAGCGGGGGGGAGGAGGAGGAGAGCGGGGGGAGGGGGGAGAAGAGCGGGGGGAGGAGGAGGAGAGCGGGGGAGGAGGAGGAAGAGCGGGGGAGGAGGAGGAGAGCGGGGGAGGAGGAGGAGAGCGGGGGGAGGAGGAGAAGAGCGGGGGAGGAGGAGGAGAGCGGGGGGAGGAGGAGAAGAGCGGGGGAGGAGGAGGAGAGCGGGGGAGGAGGAGAGAGCGGGGGAGGAGGAGGAGAGCGGGGGGAGGAGGAGGAGAGCGGGGGGAGGAGGAGGAGAGCGGGGGGAGGAGGAGAAGAGCGGGGGGAGGAGGAGAGCGGGAGGAGGAGGAGAGCGGGGGAGGAGGAGGAGAGCGGGGGGAGGGGAGAAGAGCGGGGGGAGGAGGAGGAGAGCGGGGGGAGGAGGAGAGCGGGGGGAGGAGGAGGAGAGCGGGGGGAGGAGGAGAGAGCGGGGGGAGGAGGAGGAGAGCGGGGGGAGGAGGAGAAGAGCGGGGGGGGAGGAGGAGAAGAGCGGGGGGAGGAGGAGGAGAGCGGGGGAGGAGGAGGAGAGCGGGGGGAGGAGGAGGAGAGCGGGGGGAGGAGGAGGAGAGCGGGGGGAGGAGGAGGAGAGCGGGGGGAGGAGGAGGAGAGCGGGGGGAGGAGGAGGAGAGCGGGGGAGAGGAGAGAGCGGGGGAGGAGGAGAGAGCGGGGGGAGGAGGAGGAGAGCGGGGGGGAGAGAGCGGGGGAGGAGGAGAGCGGGGAGGAGGAGGAGAGCGGGGGAGGAGGAGAAGAGCGGGGGAGGAGGAGGAGAGCGGGGGGAGGAGAGGAGAGCGGGGGAGGAGGAGGAGAGCGGGGGGAGAGGGAGGAGAGGAGAGCGGGGGGAGGAGGAGGAGAGCGGGGGGGAGGAGAGCGGGGGAGGGAGGAGAGCGGGGGGAGGAGGAGGAGAGCGGGGGGAGGAGGAGAAGAGCGGGGGGAGGAGGAGGAGAGCGGGGGGGAGGAGGAGGAGAGCGGGGGGAGGAGGAGGAGAGCGGGGGGAGGAGGAGGAGAGAGCGGGGGAGGAGGAGAGAGCGGGGGGAGGAGGAGAAGAGCGGGGGGAGGAGGAGGAGAGCGGGGGGGGAGGAGGAGAGCGGGGGGGAGGAGGAGAAGAGCGGGGGGAGGAGGAGAAGAGCGGGGGGGAGGAGGAGGAGAGCGGGGGGAGGAGGAGGAGAGCGGGGGGAGGAGGAGAAGAGCGGGGGAGGAGGAGGAGAGCGGGGGGGAGGAGGAGGAGAGCGGGGGGAGGAGGAGAAGAGCGGGGGGAGGAGGAGAAGAGCGGGGGAGGAGGAGGAGAGCGGGGGGAGGAGGAGAGAGCGGGGGGAGGAGGAGGAGAGCGGGGGGAGGAGGAGAGCGGGGGGGGAGGAGGAGAAGAGCGGGGGGAGGAGGAGAAGAGCGGGGGAGGAGGAGGAGAGCGGGGGAGGGAGGAGGAGAGCGGGGGGAGGAGGAGGAGAGCGGGGGGAGGAGGAGAGCGGGGGAGGAGGAGGAGAGCGGGGGGAGGAGGAGGAGAGCGGGGGGAGGAGGAGGAGAGCGGGGGGAGGAGGAGAAGAGCGGGGGAGGAGGAGGAGAGCGGGGAGGAGGAGGAGAGCGGGGGGAGGAGGAGGAGAGCGGGGGGGAGGAGGAGAGAAGAGCGGGGGAGGAGGAGAAGAGCGGGGGGGAGGAGGAGGAGAGCGGGGGGAGGAAGGGAAGAGCAGGGGGAGGGGGTGAAGAGCGGGGGGAGGAAGAGAAGAGTGGGGGGAGGAGGAGGAGAGCGGGGGGAGGAGGAGGAGAGCGGGGGAGGAAGGGAAGAGCAGGGGGAGGGGGTGAAGAGCGGGGGGAGGAGGAGGAGAGCGGGGGGAGGAGGAGGAGAGCGGGGGAGGAGGAGGAGAGCGGGGGGAGGAGAAGAGCGGGGGGAGGAGGAGAAGAGCGGGGGAGGAAGAGAAGAGCAGGGGGAGGGGGTGAAGAGCGGGGGGAGGAAGAGAAGAGCGGGGGGAGGAGGAAGAGAGCGGGGGGGAGGAGGAGGAGAGCGGGGGAGGAGGGAAGAGCAGGGGGAGGGGGTGAAGAGCGGGGGGAGGAAGAGAAGAGTGGGGGGAGGAGGAGGAGAGCGGGGGGGAGGAGGAGGAGAGCGGGGGGAGGAAGGGAAGAGCAGGGGGAGGGGGTGAAGAGCGGGGGGAGGAGGAGGAGAGCGGGGGGAGGAGGAGGAGAGCGGGGGGAGGAGGAGGAGAGCGGGGGGAGGAGAAGAGCGGGGGGAGGAGGAGAAGAGCGGGGGAGGAAGAGAAGAGCAGGGGGAGGGGGGTGAAGAGCGGGGGAGGAAGAGAAGAGCGGGGGGAGGAGGAAGAGAGCGGGGGGAGGAGGAGGAGAGCGGGGGAGAGGAGGAGGGGGGGAGGAAGAGCAGGGGGAGGGGGTGGAGAGCGGGGGGAGGAGGAGGAGAGCGGGGGGAGGAGGAGGAGAGCGGGGGAGGAGGAGGAGAGCGGGGGAGTAGGAGGAGAGCGGGGGGGAGGAGGAGAGCGGGGGGAGGAGGAGGAGAGCGGGGGAGGAGGAGAAGAGCGGGGGGAGGAGGAGGAGAGTGGGGGGAGGAGGAGGAGAGCGGGGGGAGGAGGAGGAGAGCGGGGGGAGGAGGAGGAGAGCAGGGGAGGGGGAGGGGAGGAGAGCAGGGAGGGGGAGGGGGAGGAGAGTGGGGGGAGGAGGAGGAGAGCGGGGGGGGGAGGAGGAGAGCGGGGGGAGGAGGAGGAGAGCGGGGGGAGGAGGAGAAGAGCGGGGGAGGAGGAGGAGAGCGGGGGGAGGAGGAGGAGAGCGGGGGGAGGGGGAGAAGAGCGGGGGGAGGAGGACGAGAGCGGGGGGAGGAGGAGAGCGGGGGGGAGGAGGAGAAGAGCGGGGGAGGAGGAGGAGAAGAGCGGGGGGAGGAGGAGGAGAGCGGGGGGAGGAGGAGGAGAGCGGGGGGAGGAGGAGGAGAGCGGGGGGAGGCGGAGAAGAGCGGGGGGGGAGGAGGAGAGCGGGGGGAGGAGGAGGAGAGCGGGGGGAGGGGGAGGAGAGCGGGGGGAGGAGGAGGAGAGCGGGGGGGAGGAGGAGAGCGGGTGAAGGGGGAGAAGAGCGGGGGGAGGAGGAGGAGAGCGGGGGGAGGAGGAGAGCGGGGGGGAGGAGGAGAAGAGCGGGGGGAGGAGGAGGAGAGCGGGGGGAGGGGGAGAAGAGCGGGGGGAGGAGGAGGAGAGCGGGGGGGAGGAGGAGAGCGGGGGGAGGAGGAGGAGAGCGGGGGAGGAGGAGGAGAGCGGGGGGAGGGGGAGGAGAGCGGGGGGAGGGGGAGGAGAGCGGGGGGAGGAGGAGGAGAGCGGGGGGGGAGGAGGAGAGCGGGGGGAGGAGGAGGAGAGCGGGGGGAGGAGGAGGAGAGCGGGGGGAGGGGGAGGAGAGCGGGGGGGAGGAGGAGAAGAGCGGGGGGAGGAGGAGGAGAGTGGGGGGGAGGGGGAGAAGAGCGGGGGGAGGAGGAGGAGAGCGGGGGGAGGGGGAGGAGAGCGGGGGGAGGAGGAGGAGAGCGGGGGGGGGGGAGGAGGAGAGCGGGGGGAGGGGGAGGAGAGCGGGGGGAGGAGGAGGAGAGCGGGGGGAGGAGGAGGAGAGCGGGGGGGGGAGGAGGAGAGCGGGGGGAGGAGGAGGAGAGCGGGGGGAGGGGGAGGAGAGCGGGGGGAGGAGGAGGAGAGCGGGGGGAGGAGGAGAGCGGGGGGAGGGGGAGAAGAGCGGGGGGAGGAGGAGGAGAGCGGGGGGAGGAGGAGAGCGGGGGGGAGGAGGAGAAGAGCGGGGGGAGGAGGAGAAGAGCGGGGGGAGGAGGAGGAGAGTGGGGGGAGGGGGAGAAGAGCGGGGAGGAGGAGAAGAGCGGGGGGAGGGGGAGGAGAGCGGGGGGAGGGGGAGGAGAGCGGGGGGAGGAGGAGGAGAGTGGGGGGAGGAGAGCGGGGGGAGGAGAGCGGGGGGAGGAGGAGAAGAGCGGGGGGAGGGGGAGAAGAGCGGGGGGGGAGGAGAAGAGCGGGGGGAGGAGGAGAAGAGCGGGGGGAGGGGGAGGAGAGCGGGGGGAGGGGGAGGAGAGCGGGGGGGGAGGAGAAGAGCGGGGGGAGGAGGAGAAGAGCGGGGGGAGGGGGAGAAGAGCGGGGGGAGGAGGAGAAGAGCGGGGGGAGGAGGAGAAGAGCGGGGGGAGGGGGAGGAGAGTGGGGGGAGGAGGAGAAGAGCGGGGGGAGGGGGAGAAGAGCGGGGGGAGGAGGAGGAGAGAGGGGGGAGGGGGAGGAGAGCGGGGGGAGGAGGAGAAGAGCGGGGGAGGGGGAGAAGAGCGGGGGGAGGGGGAGGAGAGTGGGGGGAGGAGGAGAAGAGCGGGGGGAGGGGGAGAAGAGCGGGGGGGGAGGAGAAGAACGGGGGGGAGGAGGAGGAGAGAGGGGGGAGGGGGAGGAGAGCGGGGGGAGGGGGAGAAGAGCGGGGGAGGGGGAGAAGAGCGGGGGGAGGAGGAGGAGAGAGGGGGGAGGGGGAGGAGAGCGGGGGGAGGGAGGAGAAGAGCGGGGGGAGGAGGAGAAGAGCGGGGGGAGGGGGAGGAGAGTGGGGGGAGGAGGAGAAGAGCGGGGGGAGGGGGAGAAGAGCGGGGGGGGAGGAGAAGAGCGGGGGGGGAGGAGAAGAGCGGGGGGAGGAGGAGAGCGGGGGGAGGGGGAGGAGAGTGGGGGGAGGGGGAGAAGAGCGGGGGGAGGAGGAGGAGAGCGGGGGGAGGGGGAGGAGAGCGGGGGAGGAGGAGAAGAGCGGGGGGAGGGGGAGAAGAGCGGGGGGGGAGGAGAAGAGCGGGGGGAGGAGGAGAAGAGCGGGGGGGAGGGGGAGGAGAGCGGGGGGAGGAGGAGAAGAGCGGGGGGAGGAGGAGAAGAGCGGGGGGAGGAGGAGGAGAGCGGGGGGAGGAGGAGGAGAGCGGGGGGAGGAGGAGGAGAGCGGGGGGAGGGGGAGGAGAGCGGTGGGAGGAGGAGAAGAGCGGGGGGAGGAGGAGGAGAGCGGGGGGAGGGGGAGGAGAGCGGGGGGAGGAGGAGGAGAGCGGGGGGAGGAGGAGGAGAGCGGGGGGAGGAGGAGAAGAGCGGGGGGAGGAGGAGAAGAGCGGGGGGAGGGGGAGAAGAGCGGGGGGAGGGGGAGGAGAGCGGGGGGAGGGGGAGGAGAGCGGGGGGAGGAGGAGAAGAGCGGGGGGAGGAGGAGAAGAGCGGGGGAGGAGGAGAGAGAGGGGGGAGGGGGAGGAGAGCGGGGGGAGGAGGAGGAGAGCGGGGGGAGGAGGAGGAGAGCGGGGGGAGGAGGAGGAGAGCGGGGGGAGGAGGAGGAGAGCGGGGGGTGGAGGAGGAGAGCGGGGGGAGGAGGAGGAGAGCGGGGGGAGGAGGAGGAGAGCGGGGGGAGGAGGAGGAGAGCGGGGGAGGAAGAGAAGAGCGGGGGAGGAAGAGAAGAGCGGGGGGAGGAGGAGAAGAGCGGGGGGAGGAGGAGGAGAGCGGGGGGAGGAGGAGAAGAGCGGGGGAGGAGGAGAAGAACGGGGGGAGGAGGAGAAGAGCGGGGGGAGGAGGAGGAGAGCGGGGGGGAGGAGGAGAAGAGCGGGGGGAGGAGGAGAAGAGCGGGGGGAGGAGGAGGAGAGCGGGGGGAGGGGGAGGAGAGCGGGGGGAGGGGGAGGAGAGCGGGGGGAGGAGGAGGAGAGCGGGGGGAGGAGGAGAAGAGCGGGGGGAGGAGGAGGAGAGCGGGGGGAGGAGGAGGAGAGCGGGGGGAGGGGGAGGAGAGTGGGGGGAGGGGGAGGAGAGCGGGGGGAGGAGGAGAAGAGCGGGGGGAGGAGGAGGAGAGCGGGGGGAGGAGGAGAAGAGCGGGGGGAGGAGGAGAAGAGCGGGGGGAGGAGGAGGAGAGCGGGGGGAGGGGGAGGAGAGCGGGGGGAGGAGGAGGAGAGCGGGGGAGGAGGAGGAGAGCGGGGGAGGAGGAGGAGAGCGGGGGGAGGAGAGAGAGCGGGGGAGGAAGAGAAGAGCGGGGGGAGGAGGAGAAGAGCGGGGGGGAGGGGGAGGAGAGCGGGGGAGGAGGAGAAGAGCGGGGGGAGGAGGAGGAGAGCGGGGGGTGGAGGAGGAGAAGAGCGGGGGGAGGAGGAGGAGAGTGGGGGGAGGGGGAGGAGAGCGGGGGGAGGAGGAGAAGAGCGGGGGAGGAGGAGGAGAGCGGGGGGAGGAGGAGAAGAGCGGGGGGAGGAGGAGGAGAGTGGGGGGAGGAGGAGGAGAGTGGGGGGAGGAGGAGGAGAGCGGGGGGAGGAGGAGGAGAGCGGGGGAGGGGGAGAAGAGTAGAGGGGGGAGTGAGTGTTTATGTGAGAGTGGGAGGGAGGGAGGGAGAGGGGGGAGTGAGTGTGTATGTGAGAGTGGGAGGGAGAGAGAGGGGGGAGTGTGAGTGTGTGTGAGAGTGGGAGGGAGGGAGGGAGAGGGGGGGAGGAGGAGAGCGAGAGAGGGGAAAAAACAAACAGAGCTCTTACCTGATGAAGACAGTGACGCCACCGCTTGTTCAAAACTTCCATATATTTTGAGAGTCTCTTCACATTGTTGCTGAGTAAATCCCCGCTGCTGCAATTGGAAAAAAAAACACAACAGGTTTATTATTAAAGGGGGTATGAGGTGAGGAATGGCAGCTGAAAGGGCAGCCCCACACAAAGCTCTCAGTGGTGATGCGTCAGAGTGCAGTGTGCTGACCATGAACAAACAGCTCCCAGCTAACGCCAGCCGACATTACAGCACGTCAGGTGGAAATGTCTCCGTGATAAGGTGCTTTATAAATACAAGCTATGATTATGCCTCAGTTGGTTGTACTTTCATTCTGAGTCAGAAGGTTTTGTGTTTGAGGACTGGAGGACTCCAGGACTTGAGCACATTATCTAGGCTGACACTCCAGTGCAGTAGTGAGGGAGTGCTGCACTGCCGGAGGTGCCGTCTTCGCATGAGACGTTAAACTGAGGTCCCATCGCCTACTCAGATAATTATGAAACATCCCACTGAACTTTTTTTTTTGAAGAGGAGCAGGGGCGTTCTCCCAGTGTCCAAACCAATATTCAACCCTCAAACAGTCTGATCAAAAGCACAATTAATTCATCTCATTACTATTTACAGGAGCTCCCCCTACGCACAGTAGCTGCTTCATTTACCCCATAACAGCAGTGGTAAACTTCAAAAAGTAATTCATTTTTTCTTTCTTATAACCGGAACACAATGAAGGACAGCCCTCCACTTCCTCCGTTCATTTCCCTCCCCTCCTCTCCCAAAGGGGCTAATAATTGCTGGCGTCCAGTTCCACAAGTGGTGACACATCCCCAGATCCTTGCCCAGGAGGCGAATCTTCACGTGAGAGCCTGTTCAATCACCACCAAAGCTCGATCCAGAATCACCGCCACAGCTCGATCCAGAATCACCGCCACAGCTCGATCCAGAATCACCGCCACAGCTCGATCCAGAATCACCGCCACAGCTCGATCCAGAATCACCGCCACAGCTCGATCCAGAATCACCGCCAAAGCTCGATCCAGAATCACCGCCAAAGCTCGATCCAGAATCACCGCCAAAGCTCGATCCAGAATCACCGCCAAAGCTCGATCCAGAATCACCGCCAAAGCTCGATCCAGAATCACCGCCACAGCTCGATCCAGAATCACCGCCAAAGCTCGATCCAGAATCACCGCCAAAGCTCGATCCAGAATCACCGCCAAAGCTCGATCCAGAATCACCGCCACAGCTCGATCCAGAATCATCGCCAAAGCTCGATCCAGAATCACCGCCAAAGCTCGATCCAGAATCACCGCCAAAGCTCGATCCAGAATCACCGCCACAGCTCGATCCAGAATCACCGCCACAGCTCGATCCAGAATCACCGCCACAGCTCGATCCAGAATCACCGCCAAAGCTCGATCCAGAATCACCGCCAAAGCTCGATCCAGAATCACCGCCAAAGCTCGATCCAGAATCACCGCCAAAGCTCGATGCAGAATCACCGCCACAGCTCGATCCAGAATCACCGCCACAGCTCGATCCAGAATCACCGCCACAGCTCGATCCAGAGTTACCCCAAAGCTCGATCCAGAATCACCGCCACAGCTCGATCCAGAATCACCGCCACAGCTCGATCCAGAATCACCGCCACAGCTCGATCCAGAATCACCGCCACAGCTCGATCCAGAATCACCGCCACAGCTCGATCCAGAATCACCGCCACAGCTCGATCCAGAATCACCCCAAAGCTCGATCCAGAATCACCGCCCAAGCTCGATCCAGAATCACCGCCAAAGCTCGATCCAGAATCACCGCCAAAGCTCGATCCAGAATCACCGCCACAGCTCGATCCAGAATCACCCCAAAGCTCGATCCAGAATCACCCCAAAGCTCGATCCAGAATCACCGCCCAAGCTCGATCCAGAATCACCGCCAAAGCTCGATCCAGAATCACCGCCACAGCTCGATCCAGAATCACCCCAAAGCTCGATCCAGAATCACCCCAAAGCTCGATCCAGAATCACCGCCCAAGCTCGATCCAGAATCACCGCCAAAGCTCGATCCAGAATCACCGCCAAAGCTCGATCCAGAATCACCGCCAAAGCTCGATCCAGAATCACCGCCAAAGCTCGATCCAGAATCACCGCCAAAGCTCGATCCAAAATCACCGCCAAAGCTCGATCCAGAATCACCGCCCAAGCTCGATCCAGAATCACCGCCAAAGCTCGATCCACTATCACCCCACGTGTAATCAAAATTTACGGCACAGAAGGAGGCCATTCGACCCATCGTGTCCGCGCCAGCTGAGAAACGAGCCACCCAGTCTAATCCCACTTTCCATCACTTGGTCCGTGGCCCTGCAGGTCATGACTCTTCAGGTGCACATCCAGGTATTTTTTAAATGAGTTGAGGGTTTCTGCCTCTACCACCCTCTCAGGCAGTGCGTTCCAGACCCTCACCATCCTCTCGTGAAAAACCTTTCCTCATTTCCGCTCTAATCCTTCTACCAATCACTTTAAATCTATGCCCCCTGATTATTGACCCCTCCGCTAAGGTCCTTCCTATCCACTCTATCTCGGCCCCTCATAATTTTATACACCTCAATCAAATCACCCCTCAGCCTCCTCTGTTCCAAGGAAAACAACCCCAGCCTCTCCAATCTTTCCTCATGGCTAAAATTCTCCAGTCCTGGCAACATCCTCGTAAATCTCCTCTGCACCCTCTCTAGTGCAATTACATCCTTCCTGTGATGTGGTGACCAGAACTGTACACAGTACTCAAGCTGTGGCCTAACTAGTGTTTTATACAGTTCCAGCATAACCTCCCTGCTCTTATAGTCTATGTCTCAGCTAATAAAGGAAAGTATCCCATATGCCTTCTTAATTACCTTATCTACCTGTCCTACTACCTTCAGGGATCTGTGGACATGCACTCCAAGGTTCCTCACTTCCTCTACACCTCTCAGTATCCTCCCATTTATTGTGTATTCCCTTGCCTTGTTTGCTCTCCCCAAATGCATTACCTCACCCTTCTCCAGATTGAACTCCATTTGCCACTTTTCTGCCCATCTGACCAGTCCATTGATATCTTCCTGCAGTCTACAGCTTTCCGCATATCTTTGTGTCATCTGCAAATTTCTTAATCATGCCCCCTACGTTTAAGTCCAAATCGTTAATGTATATACGAAAAGCAAAGGACCCAGTACCGAGCCCTGCGGCACCTCACTAGAAACAGCCTTCCAGTCGCAAAAACACCCATCGACCATTACCCTTTGCTTCCTGCCACTGAGCCAATTTTGGATACAATTTACCACATTCCCTTGGATGCTGGATCGAGGTTCCAGCATCACCCCACGTGTAAACGTAAGCTCGATCCAGCATCACCCCACGTGTAAACACAAGCTCGATCCAGCATCACCCCACGTGTAAACACAAGCTCGATCCAGCATCACCCCACGTGTAAACACAAGCTCGATCCAGCATCACCCCACGTGTAAACACAAGCTCGATACAGCATCACCCCACGTGTAAACACAAGCTCGATCCAGCATCACCCCACGTGTAAACACAAGCTCGATCCAGCATCACCCCACGTGTAAACACAAGCTCGATACAGCATCACCCCACGTGTAAACACAAGCTCGATACAGCATCACCCCACGTGTAAACACAAGCTCGATCCAGCATCACCCCACGTGTAAACACAAGCTCGATCCAGCATCACCCCACGTGTAAACACAAGCTCGATCCAGCATCACCCCACGTGTACAAATGTAAGGACTTGCACAACACCAGGTTATAGTCCAAAGTTTTATTTTAAATCACAAGCTTTCGGAGCTTTCCTCCTTCGTCAGGTGAGTGAAGGGTTCTAAAAACGCATAGCATATATAGTCAGAGAACAATGCCTGGTGATTACAGATAATCTTTCCAACTGCCCCCTATCACATCTCAGCTGGGAGACGATCACATCAATCAAAGGTGTCGTTGGTGTTCAGACAGGTTAGCCACGGAAAACATTACATCCCACTATACTGAATACACAATGTCAGATTACAAGGACAGAGAGAGAAAGAGACCCGAAAGGCAGTGAGAGAGAATGTCCAGTTGCATTAAAAACAGATAACTATTTTTCGCTGGGGGGGTTACATGTAGCGTGACATGAACCCAAGATCCCCGTTGAGGCCGTCCTCATGGGTACGGAACTTGGCTATCAATTTCTGCTCGACGATTTTGTGTTGTCGTGTGTCTCGAAGGCCGCCTTGGAGAACGCTTACCCGAAGATCGGAGGCTGAATGTCCTTGACTGCTGAAGTGTTCCCCGACTGGGAGGGAACCCTCCTGTCTGGTGATTGTTGCGCGGTGTCCGTTCATCCGTTGTCGCAGTGTCTGCATGGTCTCGCCGATGTACCATGCTCTGGGGCATCCTTTCCTGCAACGTATGAGGTAGACAACGTTGGCCGAGTCACAGGAGTATGAACCATGTACCTGGTGGGTGGTGTCCTCTCGTGTGATGGTGGTATCTGTGTCGACGATCTGGCATGTCTTGCAGAGTTTGCCGTGGCAGGGTTGTGTGGTGTCGTGGACGCTGTTCTCCTGAAAACTGGGTAATTTGCTGCGAACGATGGTCTGTTTGAGGTTAGGTGGCTGTTTGAAGGAGAGTAGTGGAGGCGTGGGGATGGCCTTAGCGAGGTGTTCGTCGTCATCGATGACATGTTGAAGGCTGCGAAGAACATGGCGTAGTTTCTCCGCTCCAGGGAAGTACTGGATGAAGGGTACTCTGTTGGTTGTGTCCCGTGTTTGTCTTCTGAGGAGATCTATGCGATTTTTGCCTGTGGCCCATCGGAACTGTCGATCGACGAGTCGATCGTCATATCCCGTTCTTACGAGGGCGTCTTTCAGCGTCTGTAGGTGTCCATCGCGTTCCTCCTCGTCTGAGCAGATCCTGTGTATTCGCAGGGCCTGTACATAGGGGATGGCCTCTTTGACGTGGTTAGGGCGGAAGCTGGAAAAGTGGAGCATCGTGAGGTTGTCCGCAACCTCGAAACCAAGATAGAGTCCATACTCTCAACCTGTACTCAGGACGCAGCAGACCAGCTACAAGACACCGCCAAACAGACGAGGCAACGGAACTACGCTGCCTACATGGAAACCAAGAGCAGGAAGCTTGAGAAACTCGGCATCACCACCAATATCAACCAAGCCTCCCCCGGTACCACGGTTGCAACCATAGGGAAGTCCATCGTCAATTTGTCTGACCACACCCTTCAACCAGACGAAATCGAAGTTCTCAGCCGAGGGCTCAATTTCTGCCCCACCACCAAAATGGACCCCATCGGTCTCGCGGCGGACACAGAAGAATTCACCAGGAGAATGAGGCTCCGGGAATTCTTCCACAAATCCCAAGATTTCAGCAGCGAACCCAATGAGACAATCAACGATCCGGAACAGCAGACAGAGGGATCCGCGGTACAGCAACCGAAGAAGAAAGAGTCAAATTGGACTCCTCCGGAGGGTCGCTGCCCTAAACTCGACATGTATGCTCAAGCTGTCAGGAGATGCGTCAACGCCAGATTCATCAGCCGCACTCACAAGACAGTCCAGAATGTCACCCGAACACAACGCAACGCCATCAACGCTCTCAAGACCAACCGCAACATCGTCATCAAACCAGCGGACAAAGGAGGAGCCATTGTCATACAGAACAGAACGGACGATTGAAAAGAAGCACACCGACAACTGGACAACCAGGAACACTACAGACGGTTACCCGCAGATCTGACCAAAGAACACACCCACCAGCTCAACAAACTGATAAAGACCTTCGATCCAGACCTTCAAAGCATCCTACGCACTCTCATCCCACGTACTCCCCGCGTGGAAGACTTCTACTGCCTCCCAAAGATACACAAAGCCAACACACCCGGACGTCCTATCGTATCAGGCAACGGAACCCTGTGTGAGAACCTCTCTGGATACGTCGAGGGCATCCTGAAACCCATCGTACAGGGAACCCCCAGCTTCTGTCGCGACACTACAGACTTCCTACAAAAACTCAGCACCCACGGACCAGTTGAACCAGGAACACTTCTCACCATGATGGACGTCTCGGCACTCAACACCAGTAACCCCCACAATGACGGCATCGCTGCAACAGCCTCAGTACTCAACACCAACAACAGCCAATCTCCAGACGCCATCCTACAACTCATCCGCTTCATCCTGGATCACAATGTCTTCACCTTCGACAACCAGTTCTTTACCCAAACACACGGAACAGCCACGGGGACCACATTCGCACCCCAATACGCCAACATTTTCATGCACAAGTTCGAGCACGACTTCTTCACTGCACAGGACCTCCAACCAACGCTATACACCAGATACATCGACGACATTTTCTTCCTATGGACCCACGGCGAAGAATCACTGAAGAGACTACACGATAACATCAACAAGTTCCATCCCACCATCAAACTCACCATGGACTACGCCTCAGAATCGGTTTCATTCTTGGACATACGAATCTCCATCAAAGACGGGCACCTCAGCACCTCACTCTACCACAAGCCCACGGACAACCTCACGATGCTCCACTTTTCCAGCTTCCACCCTAACCACGTCAAAGAGGCCAACACCTATGGACAGGCCCTGCGAACTACAGGATCTGCTCAGACGAGGAGAAACGTGATGGACACCTACAGACGCTGAAAGACGCCCTCGTAAGAACGGGATATGACGCTCGACTCGTCGATCAACAGTTCCGACGGGCCACAGCGAAAAATCGCATAGACCTCCTCAGAAGACAAACACGGGACACAACCAACAGAGTACCCTTCGTCATCCAGTACTTCCCCGGAGCGGAGAAACTACGCCATGTTCTTCACAGCCTTCAACATGTCATCGATGACGACGAACACCTCGCTAAGGCCATCCCCACGCCTCCACTACTCGCCTTCAAACAGCCACCCAACCTCAAACAGACCATCGTTCGCAGTAAATTACCCAGCTTTCAGGAGAACAGCGTCCACGACACCACACAACCCTGCCACGGCAAACTCTGCAAGACATGCCAGATCATCGACACGGATACCACCATCACACGAGAGGACACCGCCCACCAGGTACATGGTTCATACTCCTGTGACTCGGCCAACGTTGTCTACCTCGTACGTTGCAGGAAAGGATGCCCCGGAGCATGGTACATCGGCGAGACCATGCAGACACTGCGACAACGGATGAACGGACACCGCGCAACAATTGCCAGGCAGGAGGGTTCCCTCCCAGTCAGGGAACACTTCAGCAGTCAAGGACATTCAGCCTCCGATCTTCGGGTAAGCGTTCTCCAAGGCGGCCTTCGAGACACACGACAACGCAAAATCGTCGAGCAGAAATTGATAGCCAAGTTCCGCACCCATGAGGACAGCCTCAACCGGGATCTTGGGTACATGTCACGCTACATGTAACCCCACCAGCGGAAAAAAAGTTATCTGTTTTTAATGCAACTGGACATTCTCTCTCTCTGCCTTTCGGGTCTCTTTCTCTCTCTGTCCTTGTAATCTGACCCATTGTGTATTCAGTATACTGGGATGTAATGTTTTCCGTGGCTAACCTGTCTGAACACCAACGACACCTTTGATTGATGTGATCGTCTCCCAGCCGAGATGTGATAGGGGGCAGTTGGAAAGTTATCTGCAATCACCAGGCATTGTTCTCTGACTATATATGCTATGCGTTTTTAGAACCCTTCACTCATCTCACGAAGGAGGAAAGCTCCGAAACCTTGTGATTTAAAATAAAACTGTTGGACTATAACCTGGTGTTGTGCAAGTCCTTACATTTGTCCACCCCAGTCCATCACCGGCATCTCCACATCTCACCTCACGTGCAAACACAAGCTCGATCCAGTATCACCTCACGTGTAAAAACAAGCTACATCCAGCAGGGGTCACTAGACAGTCATCAGCTGCAGCAACACTGGCTGATTCCGAGGCCCGAAACCAATTCAGGCAAACACCACAGACTCCCCCAATTAGATCACCACACACAGCACTGACCACAGACTCCCCCAATTAGATCACCGCACACAGCATCGACCACAGACTCCGCCAATGAGATCACCACAAACAGCACGGACCACAGACTCCCCCAATTAGATCACCTCACACAGCATCGACCACAGACTCCCCCAATTAGATCACCACACACAGCACTGACCACAGACTCCCCCAATTAGATCACCGCACACAGCACTGACCACAGACTCCCCCAATTAGATCACCGCACACAGCACTGACCACAGACTCCCCCAATTAGATCACCACACACAGCATCGACCAGAGACTCCCCCAATTAGATCACCACACACAGCACTGACCACAGACTCCCCCAATTAGATCACCGCACACAGCACTGACCACAGACTCCCCCAATTAGATCACCACACACAGCATCGACCAGACTCCCCCAATTAGATCACCGCACACAGCATCGACCACAGACTCCCCCAATTAGATCACCGCACACAGCACTGACCACAGACTCCCCCAATTAGATCACCACACACAGCATCGACCAGAGACTCCCCCAATTAGATCACCACACACAGCACTGACCACAGACTCCCCCAATTAGATCACCGCACACAGCATCGACCAGAGACTCCCCCAATTAGATCACCACACACAGCACTGACCACAGACTCCCCCAATTAGATCACCACACACAGCACTGACCACAGACTCCCCCAATTAGATCACCGCACACAGCATCGACCACAGACTCCCCCAATTAGATCACCGCACACAGCACTGACCACAGACTCCCCCAATTAGATCACCACACACAGCATCGACCACAGACTCCCCCAATTAGATCACCGCACACAGCACTGACCACAGACTCCCCCAATTAGATCACCACACACAGCACTGACCACAGACTCCCCCAATTAGATCACCACACACAGCACTGACCACAGACTCCCCCAATTAGATCACCGCACACAGCACTGACCACAGACTCCCCCAATTAGATCACCACACACAGTATCGACCACAGACTCCCCCAATTAGATCACCACACACAGCATCGACGAGAGACTCCCCCAATTAGATCACCACACACAGCATCGACCAGACACTCCCCCAATTAGGTCACCACACACAGCACTGACCACAGACTCCCCCAATTAGATCACCGCACACAGCATCGACCACAGACTCCCCCAATTAGATCACCACACAGCACGGACCACAGACTCCCCCAATTAGATCACCGCACACAGCACTGACCACAGACTCCCCCAATTAGATCACCACACACAGCATCGACCACAGACTCCCCCAATTAGATCACCGCACACAGCACTGACCACAGACTCCCCCAATTAGATCACCACACACAGCACTGACCACAGACTCCCCCAATTAGATCACCGCACACAGCATCGACCACAGACTCCGCCAATGAGATCACCACAAACAGCACGGACCACAGACTCCCCCAATTAGATCACCTCACACAGCATCGACCACAGACTCCCCCAATTAGATCACCACACACAGCATCGACCACAGACTCCCACAATTAGATCACCGCACACAGCACTGACCACAGACTCCCCCAATTAGATCACCGCACACAGCATCGACCACAGACTCCCCCAATTAGATCACCACACACAGCACGGACCACAGACTCCCCCAATTAGATCACCACACACAGCACTGACCACAGACTCCCCCAATTAGATCACCGCACACAGCACTGACCACAGACTCCCCCAATGAGATCACCGCACACAGCACTGACCACAGACTCCCCCAATTAGATCACCACACACAGCATCGACCAGAGACTCCCCCAATTAGATCACCACACACAGCACTGACCACAGACTCCCCCAATTAGATCACCGCACACAGCACTGACCACAGACTCCCCCAATTAGATCACCACACACAGCATCGACCAGACTCCCCCAATTAGATCACCGCACACAGCATCGACCACAGACTCCCCCAATTAGATCACCGCACACAGCACTGACCACAGACTCCCCCAATTAGATCACCACACACAGCATCGACCAGAGACTCCCCCAATTAGATCACCACACACAGCACTGACCACAGACTCCCCCAATTAGATCACCGCACACAGCATCGACCAGAGACTCCCCCAATTAGATCACCACACACAGCACTGACCACAGACTCCCCCAATTAGATCACCACACACAGCACTGACCACAGACTCCCCCAATTAGATCACCGCACACAGCATCGACCACAGACTCCCCCAATTAGATCACCGCACACAGCACTGACCACAGACTCCCCCAATTAGATCACCACACACAGCATCGACCACAGACTCCCCCAATTAGATCACCGCACACAGCACTGACCACAGACTCCCCCAATTAGATCACCACACACAGCACTGACCACAGACTCCCCCAATTAGATCACCACACACAGCACTGACCACAGACTCCCCCAATTAGATCACCGCACACAGCACTGACCACAGACTCCCCCAATTAGATCACCACACACAGTATCGACCACAGACTCCCCCAATTAGATCACCACACACAGTATCGACCACAGACTCCCCCAATTAGATCACCACACACAGCATCGACGAGAGACTCCCCCAATTAGATCACCACACACAGCATCGACCAGACACTCCCCCAATTAGGTCACCACACACAGCACTGACCACAGACTCCCCCAATTAGATCACCGCACACAGCATCGACCACAGACTCCCCCAATTAGATCACCACACAGCACGGACCACAGACTCCCCCAATTAGATCACCGCACACAGCACTGACCACAGACTCCCCCAATTAGATCACCACACACAGCATCGACCACAGACTCCCCCAATTAGATCACCGCACACAGCACTGACCACAGACTCCCCCAATTAGATCACCACACACAGCACTGACCACAGACTCCCCCAATTAGATCACCACACACAGCATCGACCAGAGACTCCCCCAATTAGATCACCACACACAGCACTGACCACAGACTCCCCCAATTAGATCACCACACACAGCATCGACCAGAGACTCCCCCAATTAGATCACCACACACAGCACTGACCACAGACTCCCCCAATTAGATCACCGCACACAGCACTGACCACAGACTCCCCCAATTAGATCACCACACACAGCATCGACCAGAGACTCCCCCAATTAGATCACCACACACAGCACTGACCACAGACTCCCCCAATTAGATCACCACACACAGCATCGACCACAGACTCCCCCAATTAGATCACCACACACAGCACTGACCACAGACTCCCCCAATTAGATCACCGCACACAGCACTGACCACAGACTCCCCCAATTAGATCACCGCACACAGCATCGACCACAGACTCCCCCAATTAGATCACCGCACACAGCATCGACCACAGACTCCCCCAATTAGATCACCACACACAGCACTGACCACAGACTCCCCCAATTAGATCACCACACACAGCACTGACCACAGACTCCCCCAATTAGATCACCACACACAGCACTGACCACAGACTCCCCCAATTAGATCACCACACACAGCACTGACCACAGACTCCCCCAATTAGATCACCACACACAGCACTGACCACAGACTCCCCCAATTAGATCACCACACACAGCACTGACCACAGACTCCCCCAATTAGATCACCACACACAGCACTGACCAAAGACTCCCCCAATTAGATCACCGCACACAGCATCGACCACAGACTCCCCCAATTAGATCACCACACACAGCATCGAACACAGACTCCCCCAATTAGATCACCGCACACAGCATCGACCAGAGACTCCCCCAATTAGATCACCACACACAGCATCGACCACAGACTCCCCCAATTAGATCACCGCACACAGCACGGACCACAGACTCCCCCAATTAGATCACCACACACAGCATCGACCACAGACTCCCCCAATTAGATCACCGCACACAGCACGGACCACAGACTCCCCCAATTAGATCACCGCACACAGCATCGACCACAGACTCCCCCAATTAGATCACCACACACAGCATCGACCACAGACTCCCCCAATTAGATCACCGCACACAGCACTGACCACAGACTCCCCCAATTAGATCACCACACACAGCACTGACCACAGACTCCCCCAATTAGATCACCACACACAGCACTGACCACAGACTCCCCCAATTAGATCACCACACACAGCATCGACCACAGACTCCCCCAATTAGATCACCGCACACAGCATCGACCACAGACTCCCCCAATTAGATCACCGCACACAGCACTGACCACAGACTCCCCAATTAGATCACCGCACACAGCACTGACCACAGACTCCCCCAATGAGATCACCGCACACAGCACGGACCACAGACTCCCCCAATTAGATCACCACACACAGCATCGACCAGACTCCCCCAATTAGATCACCACACACAGCACTGACCACAGACTCCCCCAATTAGATCACCGCACACAGCACTGACCACAGACTCCCCCAATTAGATCACCACACACAGCACTGACCACAGACTCCCCCAATTAGATCACCACACACAGCATCGACCACAGACTCCCCCAATTAGATCACCGCACACAGCACTGACCACAGACTCCCCCAATTAGATCACCACACACAGCACTGACCACAGACTCCCCCAATTAGATCACCACACACAGCACTGACCAAAGACTCCCCCAATTAGATCACCGCACACAGCATCGACCACAGACTCCCCCAATTAGATCACCACACACAGCATCGAACACAGACTCCCCCAATTAGATCACCGCACACAGCATCGACCAGAGACTCCCCCAATTAGATCACCACACACAGCATCGACCACAGACTCCCCCAATTAGATCACCGCACACAGCACGGACCACAGACTCCCCCAATTAGATCACCACACACAGCATCGACCACAGACTCCCCCAATTAGATCACCGCACACAGCACGGACCACAGACTCCCCCAATTAGATCACCGCACACAGCATCGACCACAGACTCCCCCAATTAGATCACCACACACAGCATCGACCACAGACTCCCCCAATTAGATCACCGCACACAGCACTGACCACAGACTCCCCCAATTAGATCACCACACACAGTATCGACCACAGACTCCCCCAATTAGATCACCACACACAGCATCGACGAGAGACTCCCCCAATTAGATCACCACACACAGCATCGACCACAGACTCCCCCAATTAGATCACCGCACACAGCATCGACCACAGACTCCCCCAATTAGATCACCGCACACAGCACTGACCACAGACTCCCCAATTAGATCACCGCACACAGCACTGACCACAGACTCCCCCAATGAGATCACCGCACACAGCACGGACCACAGACTCCCCCAATTAGATCACCACACACAGCATCGACCAGACTCCCCCAATTAGATCACCACACACAGCACTGACCACAGACTCCCCCAATTAGATCACCGCACACAGCACTGACCACAGACTCCCCCAATTAGATCACCACACACAGCACTGACCACAGACTCCCCCAATTAGATCACCACACACAGCATCGACCACAGACTCCCCCAATTAGATCACCGCACACAGCACTGACCACAGACTCCCCCAATTAGATCACCACACACAGCACTGACCACAGACTCCCCCAATTCGATCACCACACACAGCACGGACCACAGACTCCCCCAATTAGATCACCGCACACAGCACTGACCACAGACTCCCCCAATTAGATCACCACACACAGCATCGACCAGAGACTCCCCCAATTAGATCACCACACACAGCACTGACCACAGACTCCCCCAATTAGATCACCACACACAGCATCGACCACAGACTCCCCCAATTAGATCACCACACACAGCACTGACCACAGACTCCCCCAATTAGATCACCGCACACAGCACTGACCACAGACTCCCCCAATTAGATCACCGCACACAGCATCGACCACAGACTCCCCCAATTAGATCACCGCACACAGCATCGACCACAGACTCCCCCAATTAGATCACCACACACAGCACTGACCACAGACTCCCCCAATTAGATCACCACACACAGCACTGACCACAGACTCCCCCAATTAGATCACCACACACAGCATCGACCAGAGACTCCCCCAATTAGATCACCACACACAGCACTGACCACAGACTCCCCCAATTAGATCACCGCACACAGCACTGACCACAGACTCCCCCAATTAGATCACCACACACAGCACTGACCACAGACTCCCCCAATTAGATCACCACACACAGCACTGACCACAGACTCCCCCAATTAGATCACCACACACAGCACTGACCACAGACTCCCCCAATTAGATCACCACACACAGCACTGACCAAAGACTCCCCCAATTAGATCACCACACACAGCATCGACCACAGACTCCCCCAATTAGATCACCACACACAGCATCGAACACAGACTCCCCCAATTAGATCACCGCACACAGCATCGACCAGAGACTCCCCCAATTAGATCACCACACACAGCATCGACCACAGACTCCCCCAATTAGATCACCGCACACAGCACGGACCACAGACTCCCCCAATTAGATCACCACACACAGCATCGACCACAGACTCCCCCAATTAGATCACCGCACACAGCACGGACCACAGACTCCCCCAATTAGATCACCGCACACAGCATCGACCACAGACTCCCCCAATTAGATCACCACACACAGCATCGACCACAGACTCCCCCAATTAGATCACCGCACACAGCACTGACCACAGACTCCCCCAATTAGATCACCACACACAGCACTGACCACAGACTCCCCCAATTAGATCACCACACACAGCACTGACCACAGACTCCCCGAATTAGATCACCACACACAGCATCGACCACAGACTCCCCCAATTAGATCACCGCACACAGCATCGACCACAGACTCCCCCAATTAGATCACCGCACACAGCACTGACCACAGACTCCCCAATTAGATCACCGCACACAGCACTGACCACAGACTCCCCCAATGAGATCACCGCACACAGCACGGACCACAGACTCCCCCAATTAGATCACCACACACAGCATCGACCAGACTCCCCCAATTAGATCACCACACACAGCACTGACCACAGACTCCCCCAATTAGATCACCACACACAGCACTGACCACAGACTCCCCCAATTAGATCACCACACACAGCACTGACCACAGACTCCCCCAATTAGATCACCACACACAGCATCGACCACAGACTCCCCCAATTAGATCACCGCACACAGCACTGACCACAGACTCCCCCAATTAGATCACCACACACAGCACTGACCACAGACTCCCCCAATTCGATCACCACACACAGCACGGACCACAGACTCCCACAATTAGATCACCGCACACAGCATCGACCACAGACTCCCCCAATTAGATCACCGCACACAGCACTGACCACAGACTCCCCCAATTAGATCACCGCACACAGCATCGACCAGACTCCCCCAATTAGATCACCGCACACAGCACTGACCACAGACTCCCCCAATTAGATCACCACACACAGCACTGACCACAGACTCCCCCAATTAGATCACCGCACACAGCATCGACCACAGACTCCCCCAATTGGATCACTGCACACAGCACTGACCACAGACTCCCCCAATTAGATCACCGCACACAGCACTGACCACAGACTCCCCCAATTAGATCACCACACACAGCATCGACCACAGACTCCCCCAATTAGATCACCACACACAGCACGGACCACAGACTCCCCCAATTAGATCACCGCACACAGCACTGACCACAGACTCCCCCAATTAGATCACCGCACACAGCACGGACCACAGACTCCCCCAATTAGATCACCACACACAGCATCGACCAGAGACTCCCCCAATTAGATCACCGCACACAGCATCGACCAGAGACTCCCCCAATTAGATCACCACACACAGCATCGACCAGAGACTCCCCCAATTAGATCACCGCACACAGCATCGACCAGAGACTCCCCCAATTAGATCACCGCACACAGCATCGACCAGAGACTCCCCCAATTAGATCACCACACACAGCATCGACCAGAGACTCCCCCAATTAGATCACCACACACAGCATCGACCACAGACTCCCCCAATTAGATCACCACACACAGCACTGACCACAGACTCCCCCAATTAGATCACCGCACACAGCACTGACCACAGACTCCCCCAATTAGATCACCACACACAGCATCGACCACAGACTCCCCCAATTAGATCACCGCACACAGCACTGACCACAGACTCCCCCAATTAGATCACCGCACACAGCACTGACCACAGACTCCCCCAATTAGATCACCTCACACAGCACTGACCACAGACTCCACCGATTAGATCACCGCACACAGCACTGACCACAGACTCCCCCAATTAGATCACCGCACACAGCATCGACCACAGACTCCGCCAATTAGATCACCACACACAGCATCGACCAGAGACTCCCCCAATTAGATCACCGCACACAGCACTGACCACAGACTCCCCCAATTAGATCACCACACACAGCATCGACCACAGACTCCCCCAATTAGATCACCGCACACAGCACTGACCACAGACTCCCCCAATTAGATCACCACACACAGCACGGACCACAGACTCCCTCAATTAGATCACCGCACACAGCACTGACCACAGACTCCCCCAATTAGATCACCGCACACAGCACTGACCACAGACTCCCCCAATTAGATCACCACACACAGCACGGACCAGAGACTCCCCCAATTAGATCACCGCAAACAGCATCGACGACAGACTCCCCCAATGAGATCGCCGCACACAGCACTGACCACAGACTCCCCCAATTAGATCACCGCACACAGCACTGACCACAGACTCCCCCAATTAGATCACCTCACACAGCACTGACCACAGACTCCCCCAATTAGATCACCGCACACAGCATCGACCACAGGCTCCCCCAATTAGATCACCACACACTGCATCGACCACAGACTCCCCCAATTAGATCACCATACAGCACTGACCACAGACTCCCCCAATTAGATCACCACACACAGCATCGACCACAGACTCCCCCAATTAGATCACCGCACACAGCATCGACCAGACTCCCCCAATTAGATCACCACACACAGCATCGACCACAGACTCCCCCAATTAGATCACCACACACAGCATCGACCACAGACTCCCCCAATTAGATCACCTCACACAGCACGGACCACAGACTCCCCCAATTAGATCACCACACACAGCACAGACCACAGACTCCCCCAATTAGATCACCACACACAGCATCGACCACAGACTCCCCCAATTAGATCACCGCACACAGCACTGACCACAGACTCCCCCAATTAGATCACCGCACACAGCATCGATCACAGACTCCCCCAATTAGATCACCGCACACAGCATCGATCACAGACTCCCCCAATTAGATCACCGCACACAGCACTGACCACAGACTCCCCCAATTAGATCACCACACACAGCATCGACCACAGACTCCCCCAATTAGATCACCACACACAGCACTGACCACAGACTCCCCCAATTAGATCACCGCACACAGCACTGACCACAGACTCCCCCAATTAGATCACCACACACAGCATCGACCACAGACTCCCCCAATTAGATCACCGCACACAGCACTGACCACAGACTCCCCCAATTAGATCACCGCACACAGCACTGACCACAGACTCCCCCAATTAGATCACCTCACACAGCACTGACCACAGACTCCACCGATTAGATCACCGCACACAGCACTGACCACAGACTCCCCCAATTAGATCACCGCACACAGCATCGACCACAGACTCCGCCAATTAGATCACCACACACAGCATCGACCAGAGACTCCCCCAATTAGATCACCGCACACAGCACTGACCACAGACTCCCCCAATTAGATCACCACACACAGCATCGACCACAGACTCCCCCAATTAGATCACCGCACACAGCACTGACCACAGACTCCCCCAATTAGATCACCACACACAGCACGGACCACAGACTCCCTCAATTAGATCACCGCACACAGCACTGACCACAGACTCCCCCAATTAGATCACCGCACACAGCACTGACCACAGACTCCCCCAATTAGATCACCACACACAGCACGGACCAGAGACTCCCCCAATTAGATCACCGCAAACAGCATCGACGACAGACTCCCCCAATGAGATCGCCGCACACAGCACTGACCACAGACTCCCCCAATTAGATCACCGCACACAGCACTGACCACAGACTCCCCCAATTAGATCACCTCACACAGCACTGACCACAGACTCCCCCAATTAGATCACCGCACACAGCATCGACCACAGGCTCCCCCAATTAGATCACCACACACTGCATCGACCACAGACTCCCCCAATTAGATCACCATACAGCACTGACCACAGACTCCCCCAATTAGATCACCACACACAGCATCGACCACAGACTCCCCCAATTAGATCACCGCACACAGCATCGACCAGACTCCCCCAATTAGATCACCACACACAGCATCGACCACAGACTCCCCCAATTAGATCACCACACACAGCATCGACCACAGACTCCCCCAATTAGATCACCTCACACAGCACTGACCACAGACTCCCCCAATTAGATCACCGCACACAGCACTGACCACAGACTCCCCCAATTAGATCACCGCACACAGCACGGACCACAGACTCCCCCAATTAGATCACCACACACAGCACAGACCACAGACTCCCCCAATTAGATCACCACACACAGCATCGACCACAGACTCCCCCAATTAGATCACCGCACACAGCACTGACCACAGACTCCCCCAATTAGATCACCGCACACAGCATCGATCACAGACTCCCCCAATTAGATCACCGCACACAGCACTGACCACAGACTCCCCCAATTAGATCACCACACACAGCATCGACCACAGACTCCCCCAATTAGATCACCACACACAGCACTGACCACAGACTCTCCCAATTAGATCACCACACACAGCATCGACCAGAGACTCCCCCAATTAGATCACCACACACAGCACTGACCACAGACTCCCCCAATTAGATCACCACACACAGCATCGACGACAGACTCCCCCCCAATTAGATCACCGCACACAGCACTGACCACAGACTCCCCCAATTAGATCACCGCACACAGCACGGACCACAGACTCCCCCAATTAGATCACCGCACACAGCACTGACCACAGACTCCCCCAATTCGATCACCGCACACAGCATCGACGACAGACTCCCCCCCAATTAGATCACCGCACACAGCACTGACCACAGACTCCCCCAATTAGATCACCGCACACAGCACTGACCACAGACTCCCCCAATTAGATCACCGCACACAGCATCGACCACAGACTCCCCCAATTAGATCACCGCACACAGCATTGACCAGAGACTCCCCCAATTAGATCACCACACACAGCACTGACCACAGACTCCGCCAATTAGATCACCGCACACAGCACTGACCACAGACTCCCCCAATTAGATCACCGCACACAGCACGGACCACAGACTCCCCCAATTAGATCACCGCACACAGCATCGACCAGAGACTCCCCCAATTAGATCACCGCACACAGCACTGACCACAGACTCCCCCAATTAGATCACCACACACAGCATCGACCAGAGACTCCCCCAATTAGATCACCGCACACAGCATCGACCAGAGACTCCCCCAATTAGATCACCACACACAGCATCGACCACAGACTCCCCCAATTAGATCACCACACACAGCATCGACCAGACTCCCCCAATTAGATCACCACACACAGCATCGACCACAGACTCCCCCAATTAGATCACCGCACACAGCATCGACCACAGACTCCCCCAATTAGATCACCACACACAGCATCGACCAGAGACTCCCCCAATTAGATCACCGCACACAGCACTGACCACAGATCCCCCCAATTAGATCACCACACACAGCATCGACGACAGACTCCCCCAATTAGATCACCGCACACAGCACTGACCACAGACTCCCCCAATTAGATCACCACACACAGCATCGACCAGAGACTCCCCCAATTAGATCACCGCACACAGCATCGACCAGACTCCCCCAATTAGATCACCACACACAGCATCGACCAGAGACTCCCCCAATAAGATCACCGCACACAGCACTGACCACAGACTCCCCCAATTAGATCACCGCACACAGCATCGACCACAGACTCCCCCAATTAGATCACCACACACAGCATCGACCACAGACTCCCCCAATAAGATCACCACACACAGCATCGACCACAGACTCCCCCAATTAGATCACCGCACACAGCATCGACCACAGACTCCCCCAATTAGATCACCACACACAGCACTGACCACAGACTCCCCAATTAGATCACCACACACAGCACTGACCACAGACTCCCCAATTCGATCACCACACACAGCACTGACCACAGACTCCCCCAATTAGATCACCACACACAGCACTGACCACAGACTCCCCCAATTAGATCACCGCACACAGCATCGACCACAGACTCCCCCAATTAGATCACCGCACACAGCATCGACCAGAGACTCCCCCAATTAGATCACCGCACACAGCACTGACCACAGACTCCCCCAATTAGATCACCACACACAGCATCGACCAGAGACTCCCCCAATTAGATCACCACACACAGCACTGACCACAGACTCCCCCAATTAGATCACCACACACAGCATCGACCAGAGACTCCCCCAATTAGATCACCACACACAGCACTGACCACAGACTCCCCCAATTAGATCACCGCACACAGCACTGACCACAGACTCCCCCAATTAGATCACCGCACACAGCACTGACCACAGACTCCCCCAATTAGATCACCACACACAGCATCGACCAGAGACTCCCCCAATTAGATCACCACACACAGCACTGACCACAGACTCCCCCAATTAGATCACCACACACAGCACTGACCACAGACTCCCCCAATTCGATCACCACACACAGCACTGACCACAGACTCCCCCAATTAGATCACCACACACAGCACTGACCACAGACTCCCCCAATTAGATCACCGCACACAGCATCGACCACAGACTCCCCCAATTAGATCACCGCACACAGCACCGACCACAGACTCCCCCAATTAGATCACCACACACAGCACTGACCACAGACTCCCCCAATTAGATCACCGCACACAGCATCGACCACAGACTCCGCCAATTAGATCACCGCACACAGCATCGACCGCAGACTCCCCCAATTAGATCACCGCACACAGCATCGACCACAGACTCCCCCAATTAGATCACCGCACACAGCACTGACCACAGACTCCCCCAATTAGATCACCACACACAGCATCGACCAGAGACTCCCCCAATTAGATCACCACACACAGCACTGACCACAGACTCCCCCAATTAGATCACCGCACACAGCACGGACCACAGACTCCCCCAATTCGATCACCACACACAGCATCGACCACAGACTCCCCCAATTAGATCACCACACACAGCATCGACCACAGACTCCCCCAATTAGATCACCGCACACAGCACGGACCACAGACTCCCCCAATTCGATCACCGCACACAGCACTGACCACAGACTCCCGCAATTAGATCACCACACACAGCATCGACCACAGACTCCCCCAATGAGATCACCACACACAGCACGGACCACAGACTCCCCCAATTAGATCACCACACACAGCATCGACCACAGACTCCCCCAATTAGATCACCGCACACAGCACTGACCACAGACTCCCCCAATTAGATCACCGCACACAGCATCGACCAGAGACTCCCCCAATTAGATCACCACACACAGCATCGACCAGAGACTCCCCCAATTAGATCACCGCACACAGCACTGACCACAGACTCCCCCAATTAGATCACCGCACACAGCACTGACCACAGACTCCCCCAATTAGATCACCACACACAGCACTGACCACAGACTCCCCCAATTAGATCACCACACACAGCATCGACCACAGACTCCCCCAATTAGATCACCACACACAGCATCGACCAGAGACTCCCCCAATTAGATCACCACACACAGCATCGACCACAGACTCCCCCAATTAGATCACCACACACAGCACTGACCACAGACTCCCCCAATTAGATCACCACACACAGCACGGACCACAGACTCCCCCAATTAGATCACCACACACAGCATCGACCAGAGACTCCCCCAATTAGATCACCACACACAGCACTGACCACAGACTCCCCCAATTAGATCACCACACACAGCATCGACCAGAGACTCCCCCAATTAGATCACCACACACAGCATCGACCACAGACTCCCCCAATGAGATCACCGCACACAGCATCGACCACAGACTCCCCCAATTAGATCACCACACACAGCACTGACCACAGACTCCCCCAATTAGATCACCACACGCAGCACTGACCACAGACTCCCCCAATTAGATCACCGCACACAGCATCGACCAGAGACTCCCCCAATTAGATCACCGCACACAGCATCGACCAGAGACTCCCCCAATTAGATCACCGCACACAGCACTGACCACAGACTCCCCCAATTAGATCACCACACACAGCATCGACCAGAGACTCCCCCAATTAGATCACCACACACAGCACTGACCACAGACTCCCCCAATTAGATCACCACACACAGCACTGACCACAGACTCCCCCAATTAGATCACCACACACAGCACTGACCACAGACTCCCCCAATTAGATCACCGCACACAGCATCGACCACAGACTCCCCCAATTAGATCACCGCACACAGCATCGACCACAGACTCCCCCAATTAGATCACCACACACAGCACTGACCACAGACTCCCCCAATTAGATCACCGCACACAGCATCGACCACAGACTCCGCCAATTAGATCACCGCACACAGCATCGACCGCAGACTCCCCCAATTAGATCACCGCACACAGCATCGACCACAGACTCCCCCAATTAGATCACCGCACACAGCACTGACCAGAGACTCCCCCAATTAGATCACCACACATAGCATCGACCAGAGACTCCCCCAATTAGATCACCACACACAGCACTGACCACAGACTCCCCCAATTAGATCACCGCACACAGCACGGACCACAGACTCCCCCAATTCGATCACCACACACAGCATCGACCACAGACTCCCCCAATTAGATCACCACACACAGCATCGACCACAGACTCCCCCAATTAGATCACCGCACACAGCACGGACCACAGACTCCCCCAATTCGATCACCGCACACAGCACTGACCACAGACTCCCCCAATTAGATCACCACACACAGCATCGACCACAGACTCCCCCAATGAGATCACCACACACAGCACGGACCACAGACTCCCCCAATTAGATCACCACACACAGCATCGACCACAGACTCCCCCAATTAGATCACCGCACACAGCACTGACCACAGACTCCCCCAATTAGATCACCGCACACAGCATCGACCAGAGACTCCCCCAATTAGATCACCACACACAGCATCGACCAGAGACTCCCCCAATTAGATCACCGCACACAGCACTGACCACAGACTCCCCCAATTAGATCACCGCACACAGCACTGACCACAGACTCCCCCAATTAGATCACCACACACAGCACTGACCACAGACTCCCCCAATTAGATCACCACACACAGCATCGACCACAGACTCCCCCAATTAGATCACCACACACAGCATCGACCAGAGACTCCCCCAATTAGATCACCACACACAGCATCGACCACAGACTCCCCCAATTAGATCACCACACACAGCACTGACCACAGACTCCCCCAATTAGATCACCACACACAGCACGGACCACAGACTCCCCCAATTAGATCACCACACACAGCATCGACCAGAGACTCCCCCAATTAGATCACCACACACAGCACTGACCACAGACTCCCCCAATTAGATCACCACACACAGCATCGACTAGAGACTCCCCCAATTAGATCACCACACACAGCATCGACCACAGACTCCCCCAATTAGATCACCGCACACAGCATCGACCACAGACTCCCCCAATTAGATCACCACACACAGCACTGACCACAGACTCCCCCAATTAGATCACCACACGCAGCACTGACCACAGACTCCCCCAATTAGATCACCGCACACAGCATCGACCAGAGACTCCCCCAATTAGATCACCGCACACAGCATCGACCAGAGACTCCCCCAATTAGATCACCGCACACAGCACTGACCACAGACTCCCCCAATTAGATCACCACACACAGCATCGACCAGAGACTCCCCCAATTAGATCACCACACACAGCACTGACCACAGACTCCCCCAATTAGATCACCACACACAGCACTGACCACAGACTCCCCCAATTAGATCACCACACGCAGCACTGACCACAGACTCCCCCAATTAGATCACCGCACACAGCATCGACCACAGACTCCCCCAATTAGATCACCGCACACAGCATCGACCAGACTCCCCCAATTAGATCACCACACACAGCATCGACCACAGACTCCCCCAATTAGATCACCACACACAGCATCGACCACAGACTCCCCCAATTAGATCACCACACACAGCATCGACCACAGACTCCCCCAATTCGATCACCGCACACAGCACGGACCAGAGACTCCCCCAATTAGATCACCACACACAGCATCGACCAGAGACTCCCCCAATTAGATCACCGCACACAGCATCGACCAGACTCCCCCAATTAGATCACCGCACACAGCATCGACCAGACTCCCCCAATTAGATCACCACACACAGCACTGACCACAGACTCCCCCAATTAGATCACCACACACAGCATCGACCACAGACTCCCCCAATTAGATCACCGCACACAGCATCGAACACAGACTCCCCCAATTAGATCACCGCACACAGCATCGACCACAGACTCCCCCAATTAGATCACCACACACAGCATCGACCACAGACTCCCCCAATTAGATCACCACACACAGCATCGACCAGAGACTCCCCCAATTAGATCACCACACACAGCATCGACCACAGACTCCCCCAATTAGATCACCGCACACAGCACTGACCACAGACTCCCCCAATTAGATCACCACACACAGCACTGACCACAGACTCCCCCAATTAGATCACCGCACACAGCATCGACCACAGACTCCCCCAATTAGATCACCGCACACAGCACTGACCACAGACTCCCCCAATTAGATCACCACACACAGCACTGACCACAGACTCCCCCAATTAGATCACCACACACAGCATCGACCAGACTCCCCCAATTAGATCACCACACACAGCACTGACCACAGACTCCCCCAATTAGATCACCGCACACAGCATCGACCAGAGACTCCCCCAATTCGATCACCACACACAGCATCGACCACAGACTCCCCCAATTAGATCACCGCACACAGCACTGACCACAGACTCCCCCAATTAGATCACCGCACACAGCATCGACCAGACTCCCCCAATTAGATCACCACACACAGCACTGACCACAGACTCCCCCAATTAGATCACCGCACACAGCACTGACCACAGACTCCCCCAATTAGATCACCGCACACAGCACTGACCACAGACTCCCCCAATTAGATCACCGCACACAGCACGGACCACAGACTCCCCCAATTAGATCACCTCACACAGCACTGACCACAGACTCCCCCAATTAGATCACCACACACAGCACCGACCACAGACTCCCCCAATTAGATCACCACACACAGCATCGACCAGACTCCCCCAATTAGATCACCACACACAGCACTGACCACAGACTCCCCCAATTAGATCACCACACACAGCATCGACCACAGACTCCCCCAATTCGATCACCACACACAGCATCGACCACAGACTCCCCCAATTAGATCACCACACACAGCACTGACCACAGACTCCCCCAATTAGATCACCGCACACAGCATCGACCACAGACTCCCCCAATTAGATCACCTCACACAGCATCGACCACAGACTCCCCCAATTAGATCACCACACACAGCATCGACCACAGACTCCCCCAATTAGATCACCGCACACAGCATCGACCACAGACTCCCCCAATTAGATCACCGCACACAGCATCGACCACAGACTCCCCCAATTAGATCACCACACACAGCACTGACCACAGACTCCCCCAATTAGATCACCGCACACAGCATCGACCACAGACTCCCCCAATTAGATCACCGCACACAGCATCGACCACAGACTCCCCCAATTAGATCACCACACACAGCACTGACCACAGACTCCCCCAATTAGATCACCGCACACAGCATCGAGCACAGACTCCGCCAATTAGATCACCGCACACAGCATCGACCGCAGACTCCCCCAATTAGATCACCGCACACAGCATCGACCACAGACTCCCCCAATTAGATCACCGCACACAGCACTGACCACAGACTCCCCCAATTAGATCACCACACATAGCATCGACCAGAGACTCCCCCAATTAGATCACCACACACAGCACTGACCACAGACTCCCCCAATTAGATCACCGCACACAGCACGGACCACAGACTCCCCCAATTCGATCACCACACACAGCATCGACCACAGACTCCCCCAATTAGATCACCACACACAGCATCGACCACAGACTCCCCCAATTAGATCACCGCACACAGCACGGACCACAGACTCCCCCAATTCGATCACCGCACACAGCACTGACCACAGACTCCCCCAATTAGATCACCACACACAGCATCGACCACAGACTCCCCCAATGAGATCACCACACACAGCACGGACCACAGACTCCCCCAATTAGATCACCACACACAGCATCGACCACAGACTCCCCCAATTAGATCACCGCACACAGCACTGACCACAGACTCCCCCAATTAGATCACCGCACACAGCATCGACCAGAGACTCCCCCAATTAGATCACCACACACAGCATCGACCAGAGACTCCCCCAATTAGATCACCGCACACAGCACTGACCACAGACTCCCCCAATTAGATCACCGCACACAGCACTGACCACAGACTCCCCCAATTAGATCACCACACACAGCACTGACCACAGACTCCCCCAATTAGATCACCACACACAGCATCGACCACAGACTCCCCCAATTAGATCACCACACACAGCATCGACCAGAGACTCCCCCAATTAGATCACCACACACAGCATCGACCACAGACTCCCCCAATTAGATCACCACACACAGCACTGACCACAGACTCCCCCAATTAGATCACCACACACAGCACGGACCACAGACTCCCCCAATTAGATCACCACACACAGCATCGACCAGAGACTCCCCCAATTAGATCACCACACACAGCACTGACCACAGACTCCCCCAATTAGATCACCACACACAGCATCGACTAGAGACTCCCCCAATTAGATCACCACACACAGCATCGACCACAGACTCCCCCAATTAGATCACCGCACACAGCATCGACCACAGACTCCCCCAATTAGATCACCACACACAGCACTGACCACAGACTCCCCCAATTAGATCACCACACGCAGCACTGACCACAGACTCCCCCAATTAGATCACCGCACACAGCATCGACCAGAGACTCCCCCAATTAGATCACCGCACACAGCATCGACCAGAGACTCCCCCAATTAGATCACCGCACACAGCACTGACCACAGACTCCCCCAATTAGATCACCACACACAGCATCGACCAGAGACTCCCCCAATTAGATCACCACACACAGCACTGACCACAGACTCCCCCAATTAGATCACCACACACAGCACTGACCACAGACTCCCCCAATTAGATCACCACACGCAGCACTGACCACAGACTCCCCCAATTAGATCACCGCACACAGCATCGACCACAGACTCCCCCAATTAGATCACCGCACACAGCATCGACCAGACTCCCCCAATTAGATCACCACACACAGCATCGACCACAGACTCCCCCAATTAGATCACCACACACAGCATCGACCACAGACTCCCCCAATTAGATCACCACACACAGCATCGACCACAGACTCCCCCAATTCGATCACCGCACACAGCACGGACCAGAGACTCCCCCAATTAGATCACCACACACAGCATCGACCAGAGACTCCCCCAATTAGATCACCGCACACAGCATCGACCAGACTCCCCCAATTAGATCACCGCACACAGCATCGACCAGACTCCCCCAATTAGATCACCACACACAGCACTGACCACAGACTCCCCCAATTAGATCACCACACACAGCATCGACCACAGACTCCCCCAATTAGATCACCGCACACAGCATCGAACACAGACTCCCCCAATTAGATCACCGCACACAGCATCGACCACAGACTCCCCCAATTAGATCACCACACACAGCATCGACCACAGACTCCCCCAATTAGATCACCACACACAGCATCGACCAGAGACTCCCCCAATTAGATCACCACACACAGCATCGACCACAGACTCCCCCAATTAGATCACCGCACACAGCACTGACCACAGACTCCCCCAATTAGATCACCGCACACAGCACTGACCACAGACTCCCCCAATTAGATCACCGCACACAGCATCGACCACAGACTCCCCCAATTAGATCACCGCACACAGCACTGACCACAGACTCCCCCAATTAGATCACCACACACAGCACTGACCACAGACTCCCCCAATTAGATCACCACACACAGCATCGACCAGACTCCCCCAATTAGATCACCACACACAGCACTGACCACAGACTCCCCCAATTAGATCACCGCACACAGCATCGACCAGAGACTCCCCCAATTCGATCACCACACACAGCATCGACCACAGACTCCCCCAATTAGATCACCGCACACAGCACTGACCACAGACTCCCCCAATTAGATCACCGCACACAGCATCGACCAGACTCCCCCAATTAGATCACCACACACAGCACTGACCACAGACTCCCCCAATTAGATCACCGCACACAGCACTGACCACAGACTCCCCCAATTAGATCACCGCACACAGCACTGACCACAGACTCCCCCAATTAGATCACCGCACACAGCACGGACCACAGACTCCCCCAATTAGATCACCTCACACAGCACTGACCACAGACTCCCCCAATTAGATCACCACACACAGCACCGACCACAGACTCCCCCAATTAGATCACCACACACAGCATCGACCAGACTCCCCCAATTAGATCACCACACACAGCACTGACCACAGACTCCCCCAATTAGATCACCACACACAGCATCGACCACAGACTCCCCCAATTCGATCACCACACACAGCATCGACCACAGACTCCCCCAATTAGATCACCACACACAGCACTGACCACAGACTCCCCCAATTAGATCACCGCACACAGCATCGACCACAGACTCCCCCAATTAGATCACCTCACACAGCATCGACCACAGACTCCCCCAATTAGATCACCACACACAGCATCGACCACAGACTCCCCCAATTAGATCACCGCACACAGCATCGACCACAGACTCCCCCAATTAGATCACCGCACACAGCATCGACCACAGACTCCCCCAATTAGATCACCACACACAGCATCGACCAGAGACTCCCCCAATTAGATCACCGCACACAGCATCGACCACAGACTCCCCCAATTAGATCACCGCACACAGCATCGACCACAGAGTCCCCCAATTAGATCACCGCACACAGCACGGACCACAGACTCCCCCAATTAGATCACCGCACACAGCATCGACCACAGACTCCCCCAATTAGATCACCACACACAGCATCGACCAGACTCCCCCAATTCGATCAACGCACACAGCACTGACCACAGACTCCCCCAATTAGATCACCGCACACAGCATCGACCACGGACTCCCCCAATTAGATCACCGCACACAGCATCGACCAGAGACTCCCCCAATTAGATCACCGCACACAGCATCGACCAGAGACTCCCCCAATTAGATAACCGCACACAGCACTGACCACAGACTCCCCCAATTAGATCACCACACACAGCATCGACCACAGACTCCCCCAATTAGATCACCGCACACAGCATCGACCAGACTCCCCCAATTAGATCACCGCACACAGCACTGACCACAGACTCCCCCAATTAGATCACCGCACACAGCATCGACCACAGACTCCCCCAATTAGATCACCACACACAGCATCGACCATAGACTCCCCCAATTAGATCACCGCACACAGCACTGACCACAGACTCCCCCAATTAGATCACCACACACAGCATCGACCAGAGACTCCCCCAATTAGATCACCGCACACAGCACTGACCACAGACTCCCCCAATTAGATCACCGCACACAGCATCGACCACAGACTCCCCCAATTAGATCACCACACACAGCATCGACCACAGACTCCCCCAATTAGATCACCGCACACAGCACTGACCACAGACTCCCCCAATTAGATCACCGCACACAGCATCGACCAGAGACTCCCCCAATTAGATCACCGCACACAGCATCGACCACAGACTCCCCCAATTAGATCACCGCACACAGCACTGACCACAGACTCCCCCAATTAGATCACCACACACAGCATCGACCACAGACTCCGCCAATTAGATCACTGCACACAGCACGGACCACAGACTCCCCCAATTAGATCACCACACACAGCATCGACCACAGACTCCCCCAATTAGATCACCACACACAGCACTGACCACAGACTCCCCCAATTAGATCACCGCACACAGCATCGACCACAGACTCCCCCAATTAGATCACTGCACACAGCACGGACCACAGACTCCCCCAATTAGATCACCACACACAGCATCGACCAGAGACTCCCCCAATTAGATCACCGCACACAGCATCGACCACAGACTCCCACAATTAGATCACCGCACACAGCATCGATCAGAGACTCCCCCAATTAGATCACCGCACACAGCATCGATCAGAGACTCCCCCAATTAGATCACCACACACAGCATCGACCAGAGACTCCCCCAATTAGATCACCGCACACAGCATCGACCACAGACTCCCACAATTAGATCACCGCACACAGCATCGACCACAGACTCCCCCAATTAGATCACCGCACACAGCATCGACCAGAGACTCCCCCAATTAGATCACCGCACACAGCATCGATCAGAGACTCCCCCAATTAGATCACCGCACACAGCATCGATCAGAGACTCCCCCAATTAGATCACCGCACACAGCACTGACCACAGACCACCCCCCCCATCAGATCACCGCACACAGCACTGACCACAGACCCGTCCATCAGATCACCGAACACAGCACTGACCACATCTCCCCCATTATATCGAGCTGCACACACTCCTCCCCCCCATTATATCGAGCTGTAGACACTCCTCCCCCCCATTATATCGAGCTGTACACACTCCTCCCCCCCATTATATCGAGCTGTACACTCCTCCCCCCCATTATATCGAGCTGTACACACTCCCCTCCCCCGCATTATATCGAGTTGTACACTCCTCCCCCCCATTATATCGAGCTGTACACACTCCTCTCCCCCCCATTATATCGAGCTGTACACTCTCCTCCCCCCCCATTATATCGAGCTGTACACACTCCTCTCTCCCCCCATTATATCGAGCTGTACACTCCTCCCCCCCATTATATCGAGCTGTACACACTCCTCCCCCCCATTATATCGAGCTGTACACACTCCTCTCTCCCCCCATTATATCGAGCTGTACACTCCTCCCCCCCATTATATCGAGCTGTACACACTCCTCTCCCCCCATTATATCGAGCTGTACACACTCCTTCCCCCCATTATATCGAGCTGTACACACTCCTCCCCCCCATTATATCGAGCTGTACACACTCCTCCCCCCATTATATCGAGCTGTACACACTCCTCCCCCCCCCATTATATCGAGCTGTACACACTCCTCTCCCCCCATTATATCGAGCTGTACACTCTCCTCCCCCCCATTATATCGAGCTGTACACACTCCTCTCCCCCCCATTATATCGAGCTGTACACACTCCTCCTCCCCCCCCCATTATATCGAGCTGTACACACTCCTCTCCCCCCATTATATCGAGCTGTACACACTCCTCCCCCCCCATTATATCGAGCTGTACACACTCCTCCCCCCCCATTATATCGAGCTGTACACACTCCTCCCCCCATTATATCGAGCTGTACACACTCCACCCCCCCCATTATATCGAGCTGTACACACTCCTCCCCCCCATTATATCGAGCTGTACACCTCCTCCCCCCCATTATATCGAGCTGTACACACTCCTCCCCCCCATTATATCGAGCTGTACACACTCCTCCCCCCCCATTATATCGAGCTGTACACACTCCTCCCCCCCCCCATTATATCGAGCTGTACACACTCCTCCCCCCCCCATTATATCGAGCTGTACACACTCCTCCCCCCCCCATTATATCGAGCTGTACACACTCCTCCCCCCCCATTATATCGAGCTGTACACACTCCTCTCCCCCCATTATATCGAGCTGTACACACTCCTCCCCCCCATTATATCGAGCTGTACACACTCCTCCCCCCCCCATTATATCGAGCTGTACACACTCCTCTCCCCCCCCATTATATCGAGCTGTACACACTCCTCCCCCCCATTATATCGAGCTGTACACACTCCTCCCCCCCATTATATCGAGCTGTACACACTCCTCTCCCCCCATTATATCGAGCTGTACACACTCCTCTCCCCCCCCCATTATATCGAGCTGTACACACTCCTCCCCCCCCCATTATATCGAGCTGTACACTCTCCTCCCCCCCATTATATCGAGCTGTACACACATCCTCCCCCCCATTATATCGAGCTGTACAACACTCCACCCCCCCATTATATCGAGCTGTACACACTCCTCCCCCCATTATATCGAGCTGTACACACTCCTCCCCCCCATTATATCGAGCTGTACACACTCCTCCCCCCATTATATCGAGCTGTACACACTCCTCCCCCCCATTATATCGAGCTGTACACACTCCACCCCCCCATTATATCGAGCTGTACACACTCCTCCCCCCCATTATATCGAGCTGTACACACTCCTCCCCCCCCATTATATCGAGCTGTACACACTCCTCCCCCCATTATATCGAGCTGTACACACTCCTCCCCCCATTATATCGAGCTGTATACACTCCTCCCCCCATTATATCGAGCTGTACACACTCCACCCCCCCATTATATCGAGCTGTAACACACTCCTCCCCCCCCCATTATATCGAGCTGTACACACTCCTCCCCCCCGTTATATCGAGCTGTACACACTCCTCCCCCCCCCATTATATCGAGCTGTACACACTCCTCCCCCCCCCATTATATCGAGCTGTACACACTCCTCCCCCCCCATTATATCGAGCTGTACACACTCCACCCCCCCATTATATCGAGCTGTACACACTCCTCCCCCCCCATTATATCGAGCTGTACACACTCCTCCCCCCCATTATATCGAGCTGTACACACTCCTCCCCCCCATTATATCGAGCTGTACACACTCTCCCCCCCATTATATCGAGCTGTACACACGTCCTCCCCCCCCCATTATATCGAGCTGTACACACTCCTCCCCCAACCCATTATATCGAGCTGTACACACTCCTCCCCCCATTATATCGAGCTGTACACACTCCTCCCCCCCCATTATATCGAGCTGTACACACTCCTCCCCCCCCATTATATCGAGCTGTACACACTCCTCCCCCCCCCATTATATCGAGCTGTACACACTCCTCCCCCCCCATTATATCGAGCTGTACACTCTCCTCCCCCCATTATATCGAGCTGTACACACTCCTCCCCCCCATTATATCGAGCTGTACACACTCCTCCCCCCCATTATATCGAGCTGTACACACTCCTCCCCCCATTATATCGAGCTGTACACACTCCTCCCCCCCATTATATCGAGCTGTACACACTCCTCCCCCCCCCATTATATCGAGCTGTACACACTCCTCCCCCCCATTATATCGAGCTGTACACACTCCTCCCCCCATTATATCGAGCTGTACACACTCCTCCCCCCCCATTATATCGAGCTGTACACACTCCTCCCCCCATTATATCGAGCTGTACACACTCCTCCCCCCCATTATATCGAGCTGTACACACTCCTCCCCCCCATTATATCGAGCTGTACACACTCCTCCCCCCCCATTATATCGAGCTGTACACACTCCTCCCCCCCATTATATCGAGCTGTACACACTCCTCCCCCCATTTATATCGAGCTGTACACACTCCTCCCCCCCATTATATCGAGCTGTACACACTCCTCCCCCCCCATTATATCGAGCTGTACACACTCTCCCCCCCATTATATCGAGCTGTACACACTCCTCCCCCCCATTATATCGAGCTGTACACACTCCTCCCCCCCCATTATATCGAGCTGTACACACTCCTCCCCCCCATTATATCGAGCTGTACACACTCCTCCCCCCCATTATATCGAGCTGTACACACTCCTCCCCCCCATTATATCGAGCTGTACACACTCCTCCCCCCCCATTATATCGAGCTGTACACACTCCTCCCCCCCCCATTATATCGAGCTGTACACACTCCTCCCCCCCATTATATCGAGCTGTACACACTCCTCCCCCCCATTATATCGAGCTGTACACACTCCTCCCCCCCCCATTATATCGAGCTGTACACACTCCTCCCCCCCATTATATCGAGCTGTACACACTCCTCCCCCCCATTATATCGAGCTGTACACACTCCTCCCCCCCCATTATATCGAGCTGTACACACTCTCTCCCCCCATTATATCGAGCTGTACACACTCCTCCCCCCCATTATATCGAGCTGTACACACTCCTCCCCCCCATTATATCGAGCTGTACACACTCCTCCCCCCCCATTATATCGAGCTGTACACACTCCTCCCCCCCATTATATCGAGCTGTACACACTCCTCCCCCCCATTATATCGAGCTGTACACACTCCTCCCCCCCCATTATATCGAGCTGTACACACTCCTCCCCCCCCATTATATCGAGCTGTACACACTCCTCCCCCCATTAATATCGAGCTGTACACACTCCTCCCCCCCCATTATATCGAGCTGTACACACTCCCTCCTCCCCCCATTATATCGAGCTGTACACACTCCTCCCCCCCATTATATCGAGCTGTACACACTCCTCCCCCCCATTATATCGAGCTGTACACACTCCCTCCCCCCCATTATATCGAGCTGTACACACTCCTCCCCCCCATTATATCGAGCTGTACACACTCCTCCCCCCCATTATATCGAGCTGTACACACTCCTCCCCCCCATTATATCGAGCTGTACACACTCCTCCCCCCATTATATCGAGCTGTACACACTCCTCCCCCCCATTATATCGAGCTGTACACACTCCTCCCCCCATTATATCGAGCTGTACACACTCCTCCACCCCCATTATATCGAGCTGTACACACTCCTCCCCCCATTATATCGAGCTGTACACACTCCTCCCCCCCCCATTATATCGAGCTGTACACACTCCTCCCCCCCATTATATCGAGCTGTACACACTCCTCCCCCCCATTATATCGAGCTGTACACACTCCTCCCCCCATTATATCGAGCTGTACACACTCCCTCCCCCCCATTATATCGAGCTGTACACACTCCTCCCCCCATTATATCGAGCTGTACACACTCCTCCCCCCATTATATCGAGCTGTACACACTCCTCCCCCCCATTATATCGAGCTGTACACACTCCTCCCCCCCATTATATCGAGCTGTACACACTCCTCCCCCCCATTATATCGAGCTGTACACACTCCTCCCCCCCATTATATCGAGCTGTACACACTCCTCCCCCCCATTATATCGAGCTGTACACACTCCTCCCCCCCATTATATCGAGCTGTACACACTCCTCCCCCCATTATATCGAGCTGTACACACTCCTCCCCCATTATATCGAGCTGTACACACTCCTCCCCCATTATATCGAGCTGTACACACTCCTCCCCCCCATTATATCGAGCTGTACACACTCCTCCCCCCCATTATATCGAGCTGTACACACTCCTCCCCCCCATTATATCGAGCTGTACACACTCCTCCCCCCCATTATATCGAGCTGTACACACTCCTCCCCCCATTATATCGAGCTGTACACACTCCTCCCCCCCCATTATATCGAGCTGTACACACTCCCTCCCCCCCATTATATCGAGCTGTACACACTCCTCCCCCCCATTATATCGAGCTGTACACACTCCTCTCCCCCCATTATATCGAGCTGTACACACTCCTCCCCCCATTATATCGAGCTGTACACACTCCTCTCCCCCGCCATTATATCGAGCTGTACACACTCCTCCCCCCCCATTATATCGAGCTGTACACACTCCTCCCCCCCATTATATCGAGCTGTACACACTCCTCCCCCCCATTATATCGAGCTGTACACACTCCTCCCCCCATTATATCGAGCTGTACACACTCCCTCCCCCCCATTATATCGAGCTGTACACACTCCTCCCCCCCATTATATCGAGCTGTACACACTCCCTCCCCCCCCATTATATCGAGCTGTACACACTCCTCCCCCCCATATATATCGAGCTGTACACACTCCTCCCCCCCATTATATCGAGCTGTACACACTCCCTCCCCCCCATTATATCGAGCTGTACAACACTCCTCCCCCCCCATTATATCGAGCTGTACACACTCCCCTCCCCCCCATTATATCGAGCTGTACACACTCCTCCCCCCCCATTATATCGAGCTGTACAACACTCCTCCCCCCCCATATATTGGCTGTACACACTCCCCCCCATATATCGAGCTGTACACAACTCCTCCCCCCCCATTATATCGAGCTGTACACACTCCTCCCCCCCATTATATCGAGCTGTACACACTCCTCCCCCCCCATTATATCGAAGCTGTCCACACTCCTCA
>NW_027138355.1:50000-54625 GCF_035084215.1 Heptranchias perlo | reverse complement strand
TGAGATGGGGGCCCCCCCTTGCTGGTGAGAAGCCATTAAACAGCCCCTCTCTGTCTCTCCCTCTCTGTCTCTCCCTCTCTGTCCTCCCCTCTCTGTCTCTCCCTCTCTGTCCTCCCCTCTCTGTCTCTCTCCCTCTCTGTCCTCCCCTCTCTGTCCTCCCCTCTCTGTCCTCCCCTCTCTGTCTCTCTTGTCGCTTGAAAAGTACTCTCTTCACCTTTCTGCAGCATTTTTATTTATTAAAATGTTTTCTATATTAAAACTTCAATTAGAGCTGGAAACCTGTCAGTTAAATCTCGTTTCTCAACCTTTGGATGATTTGAGTGTTTGAAATGGTGCTGTGCCCTGAGCTCGGAACCTGTTTGCCATCCAGACCCGGGGAGGTGAGAATGAGATGAGTCCCTGCTCCTCCACAGCTCTTTACAGTAAACACACAGAGAGAATGAAATGGTCAAACACTGTCTGAGGAACAGCAGCCATTCCAGCTCTGCAGCCCTTGTGTATTCGGAGCAGATTCCGCCCAACTTAGTTCTTTAAATGTGGACGCCGGGCAGGGTGGGATGTGACGGAGGTCCCTGGGGTGTTTGGTCAGAGGGGAGGGGGGAGACAGCTGAGGGTGGGGGGGACTCGGTTTGGGGTGAGGGAAGAGGGGGAGACAGGCTGAGGGTGGGGGGGACTCGGTTTGGGGTGAGGGAAGAGGGGGAGACAGGCTGAGGGGTGGGGGGGACTCGGTTTGGGGTGAGGGAAGAGGGGGAGACAGGCTGAGGGTGGGGGGGACTCGGTTTGGGGTGAGGGAAGAGGGAGAGACAGGCTGAGGGTGGGGGGGACTCGGTTTGGGGTGAGGGAAGAGGGGGAGACAGGCTGAGGGTGGGGGGGACTCGGTTTGGGGTGAGGGAGAGGGGAGACAGGCTGAGGGTGGGGGGGACTCGGTTTGGGTGAGGAAGAGGGGGAGACAGGCTGAGGGTGGGGGGGACTCGGTTTGGGGTGAGGGAAGAGGGGGAGACAGGCTGAGGGTGGGGGGACTCGGTTTGGGGTGAGGGAAGAGGGGGAGACAGGCTGAGGGTGGAGGGGACTCGGTTTGGGTGAGGGAAGAGGGGGAGACAGGCTGAGGGTGGGGGGGACTCGTTTGGGGTGAGGGAAGAGGGGGAGACAGGCTGAGGGTGGGGGGGACTCGGTTTGGGGTGAGGAAGAGGGGAGACAGGCTGAGGGGTGGGGGGGACTCAGTTTGGGGTGAGGGAAGAGGGGGGGAGACAGGCCTGAGGGTGGGGGGGACTCGGTTTGGGGTGAGGGAAGAGGGGGAGACAGGGCTGAGGGTGGGGGGGGACTCGGTTTGGGTGAGGGAAGAGGGGGAGACAGGCTGAGGGTGGGGGGGACTCGGTTGGGGTGAGGGAAGAGGGGAGACAGGCTGTGATGGGTTTCAAATCAGTAAAATAGGTCCTTGAAATGTGGCTCATTCCAGCAGACAGTCTCCTGGTCAACCAGTCCTGCCCTGGCTGTCCCTGGATTAACATGAGAATGGACAGGTCCCTGAGGGAGACCCATTGAGATTCAGTCTAATATCTCAAATGATGTGGAGATGCGGTGATGGACTGGGGTGGACAAATGTCAGGAATCTTACAACACCAGGTTATAGTCCAACAGTTTTATTTGAAATCACAAGCTTTCAGAGGCTTTCTCCTTTGTCAGGTGAGTGTGGGATTCCATGAAGGCACGCTTTATAGTCAGAGCACAATGCCAAGTGATTACAGATAATCTTTCCAACTGCCGTTGTCAAGGCAATCAAAGGAGTCGAATAGTGTTCAGACAGAGAGACGTTACATACGGGACAATCAGTATATTCAGTAGTCCCGTATGTAACGTCCCTCTGTCTGAACACTATCGAATCCTTTGATTGCCTTGACAACGGGCAGTTGGAAAGATTATCTGTAATCACCAGGCATTGTGCTCTGACTATGGAATCCCACACTCACCTGACAAAGGAGAAAGCCTCGAGAGCTTGTGATTTTCAGATAAACTGTTGGACTATAACCTGGTGTTGTAAGATTCCTTACAGATATCTCAAAGGCTGAAGCAGGGAGCTCCCCGGGGGTAGGGGATGGCCGTGTGTCTCGTCCCAAACCCTACCCCAGGGCGGGGACAATCTCTCAGTCTGCCGGGGTCCTCCAGCCTGTCCTGAGTGTATTTCTCTCTCTGTCTCTCTCCCAACTTTCTCTCTCTTCAGATTCTCTTGTTTGTAACCGGGATTTGTGTTTCAGTGTTGGGGCTGAGGGATTGTCGGTGTAACTGGGAGAGGGAAGTGGGAGGGAGGGGGAGAGAGAGGGGAGTGGGAGGAGAGGAAACTCTGGGCTCTTGCTGTGCCTTTTAAATCCCTTGCTTTTGTGTTGTAATCAATTCCCTCTACCCCTCAGGAAACTTTTCGATGAAATGCTGCAAGGAGATGATCCAGGAAAGAGACATTTTGTGAGAAGGAGGAGGATGAGGGGAATCCTGGGCCAAGAATCGTTCTCTCTGCTGGGACTGACTGACTGAGACCTTCACCGCAGCCTGGACCCGATGGGGGCCACGTGAGTCATGTCTGGGTTACTCTGGGGGTCACTGGGACATTCTGGGGATCACTGGGACATTCTGGGACACTGGGGGATCACTGGACATTCTGGGGACACTGGGGGATCACTGGACATTCTGGGGACACTGGGGGTTCACTGGGACATTGTGCAGGAGCTGACACTGAGACACACACTGACCCGTCTGACAGTGCAGCGCTCCCTCAGTACCGACCGTCCAACTGAATATCACCATCTGTTCACTGCAAGTGCAACTTTTCAGAAATAACACAAAGTGGATCAAACTATTCTTCAGAGGCTGACAATGTGACATATCTCGGGTCTTAATTGAAATTAAAAGCTCTTTCAGGGAGCGTCCTGCAGCACGCAGAGGGCCCAAATGTGAAAACAGCCTCCAATGTTTTCTTAGTTTGAAGTTTAATTTTTGAAAAGGTCACTGACAACTCAGAAAGAAATCGTGTTAATTCTCAAGCCATTTTGGGCCCCCATGTGAAATTGTATTGTAATGGAACCACACAGACACATGGGGAAGCTCGGGTGCAAACTGATTGGAATTTGAGATTTTAATCCATATTCATTTGTGGCACAGCTCAGCTCAATTCAAACCAATGTCTGTGCAAGGGACACGTGTCTCCTGACTGTACAGTCTGTGTGTGTGTGTGTGTGTGTGTGTCTCAGTCTCACTGGTCTCATAACATACTTTAAAGCAGTAAAATTAACCAGAACTTGCTCCAAAGACAAAACCGATCCGCACCCATGAGGACGGCCTCAACCGGGATCTTGGTTCATGTCACGCTGCACGTAACCCCACCAGCGAACAAAAGCTATCTGTTTTTAATATAACGGGTCATATGCTGGCTTTCTCTGCCTTCTGGATGTTTCTGCCTCTCTCTTTTCTGTTTTTATTTGTGTTGACTGTATATTCGGGGGCTCTGTAGGTACACCTCTCTGTCTGAACACTGTGATTGCCTTGGCAACGGGCAGTTGCAAAGACTATCTGTAATCACCATGTATTGTTCTGTGATTTATAAATGCGTAGGCTTCGAGGAGTTCCTGACATTTACCTGAGGAAGGAGGAAGCCTCCAAAAGCTTGTAAATTTCAAATAAAATCGTTGGACTATAACTTGGTGTTGTAAAATTGTTTACAATTGTCAACCCCAGTCATCACCGGCATCTCCACATCATGGCTAAAAACGATCCAGATCTTGAAGGTGTGATGATTTCCTCCTTCTCTCTGCTCTGTTGGTGGGAGGCTCATTTCCAGTCCAGGTATTTGTATATTCCCCATGTCTGATGGGTTGGTTCCTGTGAACAGTTTGTCAGAGAGTGTTTCACTGCCTCAGGGTGTTTACAGAGAGTGCCTCAGGGTGTTTACAGTTTTTTTCCACACCGTTCACACTGAGGAAGGGAGGAAGCCTCCGAAAGCTTGTGGAATTTAAAATAAATTTGTTGGACTATAACTTGGTGTTGTAAAATTGTTTAGAATTTACAGAGAGAGAGATAAGCAGCTCCCATCCTGGTCTGAAAGACCCAGTCAATGAGAGATTTATAAACAATCCAGCCCAGTGCAGTTAAAACCTTGTCCCCATTAATCCAAACACACCATATTGTGAGCAAAATTCAATATTTCACAGGGCCAGTGAGTCCAAGACACAGATTGTACCCACCTCCCTAAACTCAACTCCTTACTGTAAAAAGTGTCTGTCAAAACACAGCCCGTTTAGGGACTGAACCCCTCAAATAACCGTTACACTCAACATTGCAATCTCTCAGTGAATCATTCCCTTTTACCCACTGTGTGCTGTACATGTACAGGAGCTAACACTGAGACACACATGGGCGTACAGTACCTGAGTACTTTTCAATCAAGAGAATTCAGAAAGACAACAGAGAGAGAGGGGCAGAGAGAGAGAAAAGGACAGAGAGAGAGGGGGAGAGAGGCAGAGAGAGAGAGAGAAAAAGGCAGAGCGGGGAGAGAGTCAGAGAGAGAAAGACAGAGAGGGTGAGAGAGAGAGGAGCGAGAGGCAGAAGGAGAGAGGGGGACAGAGAGAAAGAAAAAGAGA
>NW_027138355.1:0-47500 GCF_035084215.1 Heptranchias perlo | reverse complement strand
CGAGCAGCCAGGCCTCTCTGGGCTGTTTAATGGCTTCTCAACAGCAAGGGGGGCCCCCATCTCCCACCCACCAAAAAACTCTTTCAATCAGATGCTTCCTCTCACCCTCACACATTACCACTGTTGCAAGCCGCACACCCACAACTCACAGGTCACACACACTGGCAGCTATTCAACCATGACAGGCACATCACCCAAACACCCTGCAGGACCCTCACCGACACAAGTCCCGCTTTCTGGCAGGAGACCCCCTCACACTCTCTCTCCCCCTCGCTCTGTCTTTTTCTCTCACCCTCTGTTCGCTGTCTTTCTCTGCCTCTCTCCCCTCTCTGTCATTTTCTCTCTCTCTCTTTCTCTCTCTCTATCTCTCTGCCTCTCTCTGTTATTCTCTCTCTCTCCCCCCACTCTCTCTGTCTTTTTCTGTCTCTGCCTCTGTCTCTCTCTGCCTCTCTCCCCTTCTCTCTGTCCCTCTCTCTCCCTCTGCCTCTTTACCCCTCTCTCTGTCTCTCTCTCTCTGCCTCTCTCGCCCTGTCTTTGCCTTTTTCTCTGTCTCTCTCTCGCTCTCTTTCTATCTCTCTCTCCATCATTCTCTCTCTCTCTCTCTCCTCCTCTCCCTCTCTATCCCCCTCTCTCTCTCTCGGCCTCTCTTCCCCTCTCTGACTTTTTCTCTCTCTCTCTCCCCCTCGCTCTCTTTCTCTCTCTCTCTGTTTTTCTCACGACCTATCTGTCCCCCTCGCTGTCTCTCTGCCTATCTCCCACTCTCCCGCTGTGTTTTTCGCAATCTGTCTCTCTCTCTCTCTCTCTCTCTCTCTCTCGCTGTTACTCTCTCTCTCTCTCTCTATCTCTGTCACCCTCTCTCTGTCTCGACCTCTCACACCTTTGACACTGAGACACACACGGGCCGTACAGTACCAGACAGGAGTGAATCGTTCCCTTTTACCCACTATGTACTGTACATGTACAGGAGCTGACACTGAGACACACACGGGCCGTACAGTACCAGACAGGAGTGAATCGTTCCCTTTAACCCACCATGTGCTGTACATGTACAGGAGCTGACACTGAGACACACAGTAACAAACTTTATATGGTATCAGGAGTTAACCCCTTACATGCTGTTTCTAGCAATACAAAAATATAAGTTAAATTAGATGGTGGGGAGGGCAGGAATGCTGTTGACCCAATCGCTCATCTCTGCCCAGCTCCGTCATGCCAGAATATCAGCATCTGTTCGAGCCCAAATTCCTCCCTTCGTTCATTGCAAGTGCAACTTTTCAGAAATAACACAAAGTGGATCAAACTATTATTCAGAGGCTGACAATGTGACATATCTCGGGTCTTAATTGAAATTAAAAGCTCTTTCAGGGAGCGTCCTGCAGCACGCAGAGGGCCGAAATGTGAAAACAGCCTCCAAATGTTTTCTTAGTTTGAAGTTTAATTTTTGAAAAGGTCACTGACAACTCAGAAAGAAATAGTGTTAATTCCGAAGCCATTTTGGGCCCCCATGTGAAATTGTATTGTAATGGAACCACACAGACACATGGGGAAGCTCGGGAGCAAACTGATTGGAATTTGAGATTTTAATCCCATATTCATTTGTGGCACAGCTCAGCTCAATTCAAACCCAATGTCTGTGCAAGGGACACGTGTCTCCTGACTGTACAGTGTGTGTGTGTGTCTCAGTCTCACTGGTCCCATAACATAACTTTAAAGCAGTAAAATTAACCAGAACCTGCTCCAATGACAAAACCGATCCAGATCTTGAAGGTGTGATGATTTCCTCCTTCTCTCTGCTCTGTTGGTGGGAGGCTCATTTCCAGTCCCAGGTATTTGTCTATTCCCCATGTCTGATGGGTTGGTTCCTGTGAACAGTTTGTCAGAGAGTGTTTCACTGCCTCAGGGTGTTTACAGAGAGAGAGAGAGAAGCAGCTCCCATCCTGGTCGGAAAGACCCAGTCAATGAGAGATTTATAAAACAATCCAGCCCAGTGCAGTTAAACCTTGTCCCCCATTGATCCAAACACACCATATTGTGAGCAAAATTCAATATTTCACAGGGCCAGTGAGTCCCAGACACGGATTGTACCCACCTCCCTAAACTAAACTCAACTCCTTACTGTAAAAAGTGTCTGTCAAAACACAGCCCGTTTAGGGACTGAACCCCTCAAATAACCGTTACACTCAACATTGCAATCTCTCAGTGAATCGTTCCCTTTTACCCACTGTGTGCTGTACATGTACAGGAGCTCACACTGAGACACACACGGGCCGTACAGTACCAGACAGGAGTGAATCCTTCCCTTTTACCCACCGTGTGCTGTACATGTACAGGAGCTGACACTGAGACACACACGGGCCGTACAGTACCAGACAGGAGTGAATCGTTCCCTTTTACCCACCGTGTGCTGTACATGTACAGGAGCTGACACTGAGACACACACGGGCCGTACAGTACCAGACAGGAGTGAATCGTTCCCTTTTACCCACTGTGTACTGTACATGTACAGGAGCTGACACTGAGACACACACGGGCCGTACAGTACCAGACAGGAGTGAATCGTTCCCTTTTACCCACTGTGTACTGTACATGTACAGGAGCTGACACTGAGACACACACGGGCCGTACAGTACCAGACAGGAGTGAATCGTTCCCTTTTACCCACTCTGTGCTGTACACGTACAGGAGCTGACACTGAGACACACACGGGCCGTACAGTCCCAGACAGGAGTGAATCGTTCCCTTTTACCCACTCTGTGCTGTACACGTACAGTACAGTTGTGGTGGTGGTTGTTGTGGCGGCCCAAACGCAAAGGCCGCCGCTCTGGCATCGCTCTGGGATCCCCGGCTGCACCCTGGCCTCACTCTGGGCTGACTGGGTGCACGCTGGGATCCCGGCATCACTCTGGGGTCACTGGGACATTCTGGGGTCACTGCGGGATCACTGGCGACACTCTGTCGGCCTCTTGCCGCCATCTGATAAGATGACGGCGGCGGCCATTTTTTCCAAGATGGTGGCCGTGCTTGCCGCCATTTTATCCAAGATGTCGGCCGCGCCTGCCGCCATGTTTTCCAAGATGGCGGCCGTGCTTGCTGCCATTTTTTCCAAGATGGTGGCCGCGCCGGCCGCCATTTTGTCCAATACGGACTCTGCGCTTGCCTCCATTTTGTCCAAGCTGGCTTCATTTATTATATAAATAATTGAAAAGTTTAAAATGTAAAATAAATAACTCAATATTTTAATTCATTAAATAAATGCTTATTTTATTATATCAATAATCAAATTGTTTTCAAGTGTTTAATTTATTATATGAATACTTCAAATGTTTCATTTATTATAAAGTGAATTCAATAGTTTAAATTATTCGATTGATTAATTTATTATGTAAATAACCGAGTTTAATTTATTGTATAAAAAATTCAACAGCTAAATTTATTATGTAAATAGTTCAATTGTTTAATATTTTATAAATAATTCAAGCGTTTAATTTTTATGTAAATTATTGAATTGTTTAATTTATTATATGAATAATTAAATTGATATATTTGATAAATAATTCAGTAGTTTAATTATATAATTGAAGTGTATAATTTACTATATAAATAGCTCCGTTTAATTTATTGTATAAATAATTCAATTTGTGAATTTATTATACAAATAAACAAGTGTTTAATTTATTATATGAAGCATTCAAGTGTATAATTTATTACGTAAATACTTCATTTGTTTAATTTATTATCTAAATAATTCAACTGTTTCATTTATTATATAAATAATTCAATAGTTTAATTCATTATATAAATAATCATTTGTTTAATTTCTTACATAACTACGTCAGTTGTTAAATTAAACTATTGAATTATTTTCATAATAAATTAAATATCCAAATCATTCAATAGTTTAATTTATTATATAATAATGCATGTCTAATTTATTATATAAAAAAATCAATTGTTTAATTTATTATATAAATAATTCAAGTGTTAAATTTATTCTATGAAGAAACAATGGTTTAATTCATTATACAAATAATTTGTGTTTAATTTATTATATAAATAATTCAACAGCTTAATTTATTACATAAATCACACAAGTGTTAAATTTATTATATAAATAACCAATTATATTGTTTAGTTTATTATATAAATAATCCAAGTGTTAAAATTATTATATAAAGAGGTCAAGTGTTTAAATTGTATAATTAATTCACAGGTTTAACTTATCATACAAAGATTCAAGTGTTTATTTAATCATATTAATAATCCATTATTTAATTTATTGAATGAAGAATTTCAAAACGTTATTCATTATATAAATAATCAAGTGTTTCATTCATTATATAAATAATCAAGTGTTTCATTTATTATATAAATAATCAAGTGTTTCATTTATTATATAAATAATCAAGTGTTTCATTTATTATATAAATAATCAATTGTTGACTTTATTACATAAAGAAGTCTCGTGTTTAATTTATTATATAAATAATTCACCTAAATATTGAGTTCTTTATATAATAAATTAAACGAAGGAATATTTATATAATGAATTAAACTATTGAATTATTTCTATGATAAATTAAACACTAATTTTTTATGTAATAAATTAAAGAATTGATTATTTAATGAATTGAACTATTCAATTATTTATGAAATGAATTGAATGATTGAATTATTTAGAAAATAAATTAAACACTTGAATTGTCTGCTTCCAATGTTTTTGTTTTCCGGCCTGATATTAAGATCATCAATGGCGGCTGCATCATCCAGCATGCAGCGCGGTGCAGATTGTGCCCTGTCTGAATCAGTGGAGCCCAGTGCGCAGGCGCTGTAGTGCCTGCCAATTTTTGATTCCAATCCACCTGGACAAGATCCCTTTTTAACTCACTGGAATTTGCCCTCCTCCAGTTAAGTATTTTCACATTTGACTGTCCCCTGTCCTTTTCCATAACTGTTCTAAACCGAATGAGATTATGATCACTGCTGCCCCACTGAAACATGCTCCACCTGCCCCACTTCATTCTCCACACCGAGCCCACTGCTGCTCTCACACTCACTCACTCTCTCACCCTTTCACTCATGGTTTTGGGCCACTGAAAGATGATGCGATGGGTTTGGATTTCAGCACAGGGAGGAGGGAGAGTGTGTGGGACGGGGATTTACAGCTTTGAGGAATGAGAGAGGAAATAATGTTCCATAGAAAGTAGAGTTATCTGATCTGAATTTCTATCCTGCAATTACAGTGATAACTTTTATAAACTCCTTTTACAGGGGAGGATTTACAGAGGGAAACTCAAACCAAAGATCACGTCAAGATCTGACAGAGTCACTTGATTCATCAGGACCTGAATATCATCGGCCTTTGAAAGTGGAAGGAGAAATGTTTGTCTGTTCTATCCGTGGGAGAAGATTTCAAACATCAGTGTGAGTGGAAAAGCACCGAGACACACACACCCGAGTGAGAGTGTTCCAGTGCACTGACTGTGGAAAGAGCTTTAACCAGTTGCACAGCCAGAAAAAACATCGCACCATTCACAGAGGGGAGAAACCGTACACGGGTTCTGTGCTTGGACGAGGCTTCAACTGATCGTCCAACCTGGAGAGACACAAGGACACCTAGACCATGGAGAAACCGTGGAAATGTGGGGACTGTGGGAAGGGATTCAATTACCCTTCAGAGCTGGAAACTCATCGACGCAGTCACACTGGGGAGAGGCCGTTCACCTGCTCCTTGTGTGGGAAGGGATTCACTCAGTCATCCGACCTGCTGAAACACCAGCGAGTTCACACTGGGGAGAGACCTTTCAAATGTTCTGACTGTGAGAAGAGATTTAAAAGCAAAATTGAACTGCTGAGACACCAACGCACCCACACTGGGGAGAGGCCGTTCACCTGCTCCGTGTGTGGGAAAGGATTCACTCAGTCATCTGCCCTGCTGACACACCAGCGAGTTCACACTGGGGAGAGACCTTTTAAATGTTCTGACTGTGAGAAGAGGTTTAAAAGCAAATTTAATCTGCTGAAACACCAACGCACTCACACTGGGGAGAGGCCGTTCACCTGCTCCGTGTGTGGGAAAGGATTCACTCAGTCATCTGCCCTGCTGACACACCAGCGAGTTCACACTGGGGAGAGACCTTTTAAATGTTCTGACTGTGAGAAGAGGTTTAAAAGCAAATTTAATCTGCTGAAACACCAACGCACTCACCAGCGAGTTCACACTGGGGAGAGGCCGTTCTCCTGCTCTGTGTGAAAGAAGAGATTCACTCGGTCATCCCTCCTTCTGTCACACCAGCGAGTTCACACTGAAGAGAGACCTTTCAATGTTCTGACTGTGAGAAAAGATTTAAAATCAGAAATGATCCGCTGAGACATCGACGCACTCACACTGGGGAGAGACTGTTCACCTGCTCCGTGTGTGGGAAGGGATTCACGAATTCATCCCACCTTCTGAAACATCCACTTGTTGACACTATTGAGTGACCTTTTAACTCAGTGACTGTGAGAAGAGCTTTAAAAGCAGAAATGAACTGCTGACACATCAACGCATGCCCATTGGTTGAGAGACTGTTCACCTGCTCCGTGTGTGGGAAGGGATTCACTCAGTCATCACACGTGCTGAGACACCAGCGAGTTCACATATGACTGCAGGGGTTGGATTCTGCTGTTAATCACATCCAGGACTGAACCATGTTCATTCTGACAGTTGGGGTTTGTTTCTCCTGATGTTCATCACCCCGATAACTGGGCTGGAGTTTAATATTCAGGATATTTGTGAAATAAATCAGCTTTGTTTTAAACACCTTGTTGTAGATTTTGGTCTTTCCCACCTGAGTGTTTAGCATCACCTGACTGGAGCTCAGAAAGGACAATCTGGGGGGAGGATCGTCCGGTGGGAACAGAACTTCAGCCTGGACACAGTCCTTCAGGGCCACACTGAGAGGGGCAAACGGCACTTTGGTCTTTCTCGTCTCTCTTCAATGACAGCAAAGTCACCGTGCGGCGTCCAGTCTAAAAATGACTGTGGTAATTATTCTATGAAGATTTAACCTGTTTGTGTGACTGTCCTGAGTCCACCATTTAAGGCAGGCGTTAACTCATTTAAAATAAACCCATTTAAAATAAATGGGTTAAAGTCTGCATCAAAATAGCAGAGGGAGGAGTTCCCAGGAGCCTGTTAACTGCTGGTACAATTATACAACAGTCATTCGATCTCCAGATAAAGAAGGTCCTGCAGTGTGTTCCAGAATTCCCGGTTTTATTGATGTGTGCGTGTTAGACACCAGGATCACTAAAAATACACGATCCGGACCATCCACAGGGTGGGGGCGATCCCGACAGTTACTCTGGGATCACTCCCACTGCGGAACTCCACCACTGACCCTGCTGAAGGTTGTAGGCTCAGGGAGTGGGGCCTCCAGGAGTGGACTGTGAGATAGCTGACAAAGATATGCTGAGGTACCAGAGGAATCCTTACTAAGGAACCGTCTGGGGTTTTACCTCTCAGTGTGGGTCTAGCGGTGAATGATTCCTGACTCCCCGAACTGTCTTACATTTAACCCAGATCGGATCAGGATGAATTCAGTTTACAGGAGAATTGGGTCAAATATCACCCACAATCGAGGGAGACAAAAGCAGCCATTAGAGAAGCTCAGATCTTTGGAAAAGAAGATGGTGCCCAATTCTGAGAATAATAGCAAATGTCTTTCCAGCTACGTCAGGAGTCAGAAGACCATTAAAGATGCTTTAGGGCCACTGAAAGACAGTTCAGGACAGATTCCCGGGCTATGGCAGAGCTGTTGAATGACTATTTCTCATCAGTCTACACTCCTGTGGATGAGGCTCAGATTCCAGCTGTGGGATGTGCTGTCAACAATAACATCATAAATATTAAAATAGAATGGGATGTCACTTTGGATAAAATATGAACTCTCAAAATGCATTGTGCTCCAGGTCCAGATGATATCCACCCCCGGGTGTTTAAAGAGATGGGACGGGTGCTCTGTGAGCCCCTTGCCTGTATCTTCAACAGCTCAATAGAGTCAGGGATTGTCCCCTGAGATTGGAAGGAAGCTCACGGAGTTCCCATTTTCATTAAAGGGGACAAATCAGAGCCGGGGAATGACAGGCCCATCAGTGTGACCTCGATCAGAGGGAAGATGCTTGAAGGGATCCTAAGAGATGCTGTTTATGATCACGGGGAAAGAGAAGGGGCCATTAGAGATACTCAACACGGCTTCTGGGAAAGAAAATGGTGTCTTACAAACTTGCTTGAGTTTTTTGAAGAAGTTGCTGGGTTAGTGGATGAGGGTAATCCGGTTCACATTGTCTATCTCAGGGATGTCAAACTCATTTCCTATGGTGAACCTGACCCGATATCCTGGCACTTGGCCTGGGCCACATTCAGCAAAAGTTATTAAACTCGAAATAGATGAAGATGAACTATATTGGTATTTACTTACATTTAGATTTTATTTACAGCTACTGCTGCTCCCGATACCTGGCACCTCTGAGCTTGAACAATTGCACCAACATTTGGAGTAAATGACTGGGCTGAGGCCTGTCTTGGATAAAAACATGAGGACCACTTGTCATTACAGAACTGTGTGCCCCAAACACTAACCGTGGAAGTGAATTCCACAGACTGCCTACTCCCTATGTAAAGAAGTTTTCCACACCGCCTGAGGAAGGGGAAAGCCCCCGAAAGCTTGTGGGATTAAAAATAAAATCGTTGGACGATAACTTGGTGTTGCAAAATTGTTTACAATTGTTAACCCCAGTCCATCACCGGCATCTCCACATAATATCAAGGAAAGCAGTGGTCCCAGCACCGACCCCTGGGGAACACCACTGTACACCTCCCTCCATTCCGAAAAACAACCGTTCACCTCTACACTCTGTTTCCTGTTATTTAGCCAATTCTGTATCCATGCTGCTACTGCCCCTTTTATTCCATGGGCTTCAATCTTGATGACAAACCCATTATGCGGCACATTATCTGATGCCTTTTCGAAGTCCATACACACCACATTAACTGCATTGCCCTCATCTACTCTCTGTTACCTCATCAAAAAACTGTATCAAGTTAATTAAACACGATTTGCCTTCAACAAATCCGTGCTGCCTTTCCCTAATCCTTGTCCAAGTGACTGCTAATTCTGTCCCGGATTATCGTTGCTCGAACTTTCTCCACTACCGAGGTTAAACTGACTGGTTAGCAGTTGCTGGATTTTTTCTTTCACCCTTTCTTGAACAGGAGTGTAACATTTGCAATTCTCCAGTCCTCTGGCATCACCCCCATATCTAAGGATGTTTGGAGGTTTTTTGCCAGTACCTCTGCAATTTCCACCGTTACTTCCCTCAGCAACCGAGGATGCATCCCATCCAGACCAGATGACGTATCTACTTTAAGCACAGCTCGTCTTTCCAGTACCTCCTCTTTCTAAATTTTTAGCCAATCCAGTGTCTCAACTACATCTTCCTTTACTGACACTCTGGCAGCGTCTTCTTCCTTGGGAAAGACAGATGCAATGTATTTATTTAGTACCTCCGCCATGCCCACTGCCTCCCACTGCTACTAATTCGTTATAATCTGGGCCAGTGGTGCAATGGATAACGCATTCGGTTCGATTCCTACCTGGCTTGGATTTTTTTATGCAAAATTTTATGGCCTTCAATACCTTGCAAGCTGTCCTACTTGGTGGTGCTGCCTGGCTCCATACCTGGTAAGTGCCTTCTCAGTGCAGCAAGCAGTGCATCAGTGTCATAATCTGAAGGTCCTGAATTCAATCTTCAGAGAAGGTATCAAGGATTACGAAGCTTTTTTTCCATCTCTCACCTCATCTTTCCATCTTTGCTGCATCGCAAAATCAAGAACTTTTGCTTACTGCAGCACATCAAAAGATTCACTGCCCCTTGATCTCTCTGTACCCAAACACACAGTGAAGTTTAGGAAGTCCATGGGCGATGGACTCACTGACAACACTCTTGTTTCTGTATAATTGCCCCAAGACAAACGGTGAGTGGAGAATATAATCAACGATCCCGCTACTTCTCACAGGCCAAGTGAGCGCTCCACCAGTTGAGCTAATTCCTCGTTTGCTGTTTGTAAATCGCCCCTCACAGTTCCTGCCTCACACTCGCCTTCAAGCTGCTCCAAGACCAGCAGAGAAATCTTGCCTTGGGTTGCCGCTCCCTGAATATATTAAATACTTTGCTCCAATCGGCGGTATCGAGCATCAGCAAGTGAGGAACAGCAGAACGGGAAGCCGCAGTAATCATGAGTGATGCTGAGAAGAGCCCGAGCCTTCGGAAGGAAGACGAGGTCACCGGAAAGCAACAGCCGCCCGAGCTCGAGGAGCAGCGAGAGCCCTGACTGACTGACTGATCGAAGACCATTTTGCCTGAAATTGAGGGCGATTTCAAGTGTTGCTGCTCAAAGGCACTCCCTGCTGGTGAGCAGAGGGAAATGCTCGAGTGAAACAGCCGTGCTCGGGCAGACACAGAAAGCTTTTCGGTTTTGGAAAGGAGAAGAGGTGTCTTGTGCCTGAGTGGCAACATGTTAATCTGTGAGCTGCCTGTGAAGTTCAGAGAGTGACCTTGAGGTAATTGCTGCTTATTCCAAAATCACACTCGCTCCTTCGAGCCGGAATTGAACCAGCGACCTAAGGATGACTTTATTTTGTTTTATTCACTACAGTCCTCCGCTCTACCAGCTGAGCTATCGAAGGGAAGTGATAAACAGTGCTGTCTTTGGTGATTGTTCACCGTGCGCCTGTTGACACGTTCAGACTCGTGGAGTCCGGTGCTGATCGAAGACTTCTTTTGCCTGAAAGCGAGAGCTGAGTGTTTTGAAGTATTGCTGCTCAAAAGCGCTCCCTGGTGATGAGCAGAGGCAGAGCAGCCTTGTTTGGGCAGACACAGAAAGTTTTCAGGTTTGAGAAAGGAAAAGAGGCGTCCTGTGCCTTCATGGCAACATGTTAATCTGTGAGGTGCCTGTAAAGTTCAGAGAGCGACCTTGAACTAATTGCTGCTTATTGCAAAATCACGCGTTCTCCTTCGAGCAGGAATTGAACAAATGACGGAAGGATGACTTTGTCTTATTTTCCACGACAGTCTTGTCGCTCGACCAGCTGAGGTATCGAAGGGAAGCGGCAAAAATGTTTCACTTTGGTGATTGTTCACCGTGCACCTTTGACACACCCGGACTCGTGGATTCCAGTGCTCATGACTGAGGCTGACTCGGTACCTGCTCATACCACAGTGCTGTGGGAGTGGGAGCTGCTCCGTGTTCTCCACAGCCTGGGCCAGTGACACAATGAATAATGGGACTGATTATTGATCTGGAGATTGTGGGTTTAAGTTTACGGAGGGTGTAAAGTGGAAGGCCGGGCCTGGAGAGCATTGGAATAGTCGAGTCTGGAGGTAAACAAAGGCACGGATGAGGGTTTCAGCAGCAGAACATCATTCTGGAAGTTGGGATTTGTTTCTGCTGATGTTAATAACCGCTATAACTGGGCTGAAATTCAATATTCTGGATCGATGTCAAATAAATCACTTTGTTTCAAACAGAATGGGTCAATTACTTGATGAATTCAAGATAAGAGACTAATTGATGTCCTCATTACCGATTATTTTGCCTTTTCTCCTTTCTCACTGCAGATTATTTCAGTTCTCATACCTTCAATTACTCTCATGGCCAAGTCCCAGCTCCCCAGTCCTTCCCGAGTGCCTCTCCCAGCCTTGGGATCCAGGGAAGGTATCAGTAATGTACCCGGGATCACTAAACACAAAACCCAGTCTGTGAATCACTTTCAGCTACTGGACTTATCGTGTGTCCCACAGCATCTCTCTCACCTTCGATGTGTGAATAGAGCATCAGGCCTGGGAATCTCGTCTTAAATTTAAATACACTCAGCAAATGTATTTAACAAAATACAAACAAGTAAACACATCAAGGCCCAATAATCCAGCACTAAATTCAAAGGAGTAAGTCTGTTATCAAACTCCTTGAGTGGACAGAATAAAGAAAAATCCCAACTCTACGATCCCCTCGAATTCTTTGCAAATTCCTCACAAATCTTGACAATAATCAACAAGTCTAATTGAATGTTGACCTTTATCTCGAGTGGGGTTGGAATACAGAAGTGATGCTTCAGTTGTAATGAACCTTGGTCAGACCCCACCTGGAGAACTGGGCACCGAACCGAGGGAGAGATAAATCGGCCTTAGAAAAGGTCCAGTGCAGATTCACCAGAATGATGCCGGGGTTAAAAGAGTTAAATTAGGAGGATAGGTGGCATAAACTTGGTTTTTATTCCCATGAGTTTAGAACATTGAGATGTGACCTCATCGAGGTGTTTAAAATAATAAAATGATTCAATAAGGTAGATACAGAGAAATGATTTCTTCTGGAGGGGAATCCAGAACAAGAGGGCATAAGAAATAGGAGCAGGAGTGGGCCATACGGCCCCTCGAGGCTGCTCTGCCATTCAGTCAGAATCTGGCTGATCTTCTACCTCAACTCCACTTTCCTGCCTGATTCCTTGATTCCCTCGGTGTCCCAAAATCTCTCGATCTCATTCTTGAATATAATCAATGACTGAGCATCCACAGCCCTCTGGGGTAGAGAATTCCAAATATTCACAACCCTCTGAATGAATAATTTTTTCTTCATCTCAGTCCTAAATGGCTGATCCCTTATCCTGAGACTATGCCCCTTAGTTCTAGACTCTCCAGCAAGGAGAAACAGCCTCTCAGCATCTAGCCTGTCAAGCCCTCCAAGAATTTTAGACGTTTCAATGAGATCACCTCTCATTCTTCTAAACTCCAGAGAATATCGGGCCATTCTGCTCATTCTCTCCTCACACAACAACCCTCTCATCCCAGGAATCAATCTAGTGAACCTTCGTTGCACCCCTTCGAAGGCAAGTATATCCTTCCTCAGGTAAGGAGACCAAAACTGTACACAGTACTCCAGGTGTGGTCTCACCAAAGCCCGATATAATTGCAGCAAGGCTCCCTTACTCTTATACTCCAACCCCCTTGCAATAAAGGACAACATACCATTTGCTTCCCTGAATGTTTGCTGCACCTGCATATTAACTTTCTGTGATCTGTGTACAAGGACACCCAAATCTCTCTGAACAACCAACATTTCTTAGTCTCTCACCTATTCAAAAAATATTCTGCTTTTCTATTCTTCCGACCAAAGTGAATAATTTCACATTTCCCCACATTGTACTCCATCTGCAACCTTCTTGATAATGTTAAAATTAGAGCTGGGTCATTTACGAGCAAAATAAGGTGGCAATTTTTCACACAAAGGGTGGTGGAAATCTCAAGCTCAACTCCCCGAAAGGCTGTGGATGCTGGGGGTAATTAAAATTTTCAATATTGAGATTGATAGATTTGTGTTGTGTGAGGGTTGAAAGGGATATGAAGCAAAGAAGAGTAAATGGAGTTGTGGTACAGATTAGTCCTGATCCAATTGAACGGCGGAGTGGGCTTCAGGGGCTAAATCACTAATTCCAGTTCCTGAACCCAGTCACTGACACCAATCTCCTCCTGTCTGATATAAACCAATCCCACAGTCACTGACACCAATCTCCTCCACTCTGATATAAACCAATCCCACAGTCACTGACACCAATCACCTCCACTCTGATATAAACCAATCCCACAGTCACTGACACCAATCTCCTCCACTCTGATATAAACCAATCCCACAGTCACTGACACCAATCTCCTCCACTCTGATATATACCAATCCCACAGTCACTGACACCAATCTCCTCCTGTCTGATATAAACCAATCCCATACTCACTGATACCAATCTCACTGAATGGTGGAACAGGATCGAGGGGCTGAATGGCCTACTCCTGTTCCTAATGTTTCGATGTCACACTGAAGTTGCTAAAATTCCTCTTCACAGTTCTTAATGCTCCCTATCTTGATGCTGTCAGGAAATGTTGATCTTATGCCCTTGTACCCAAGCCCAGGTCATTGCTCGATATTGAGAAGAGCAATGGTCCCAACACTGCCCCTGGGGGACACCACTGTTTACATCCCCACAGTCTGAAAAACATCCATTAACCAATACTCTGCCCTTTATCAAACTTCCCATCCACACTGACCCACTCCCTGTAATACCGTGAGCTTTAATCTGATCAACAAGCCTCCTGTCCGGCATCTGATCAAACACTTTTTAACAATCCATCTTCACAACATCCATTGCATTTTATCCCTACACTGTGTTATTTCCTCCAATAATCCCTGCTGTCTGTCCTCAATTAATCCATTTTATCCCTGCACTGTGTTATTTCCTCCAATAATCCCTGCTGTCTGTCCTGAATTAATCCATTTTATCCCTACACTATGTTATTCCCTCCAATAATCCCTGCTGTCTGTCCTGAATTAATCCATTTTATCCCTACACTGTGTTATTTCCTCCAATATTCCCCCCTGTCTGTCCTGAATTAATCCATTTTATCCCTACACTGTGTTATTTCCTCCAATAATCCCTGCTGTCTGTCCTGAATTAATCCATTTTATCCCTACACTGTGTTATTCCCTCCAATAATCCCTGCTGTCTGTCCTGAATTAATCCATTTTATCCCTACACTGTGTTATTTCCTCCAATATTCCCTGCTGTCTGTCCTGAATTAATCCATTTTATCCCTACACTGTGTTATTCCCTCCAATAATCCCTGCTGTCTGTCCTGAATTAATCCATTTTATCCCTACACTGTGTTATTCCCTCCAATAATCCCTGCTGTCTGTCCTGAATTAATCCATTTTATCCCTACACTGTGTTATTTCCTCCAATATTCCCTGCTGTCTGTCCTGAATTAATCCATTTTATCCCTACACTGTGTTTATCCTCCAATAATCCCTGCTGTCTGTCCTGAATTAATCCATTTTATCCCTACACTGTGTTATTCCCTCCAATAATCCCTGCTGTCTGTCCTGAATTAATCCATTTTATCCCTACACTGTGTTATTTCCTCCAATATTCCCTGCTGTCTGTCCTGAATTAATCCATTTTATCCCCACACTGTGTTATTCCCTCCAATAATCCCTGCTGTCTGTCCTGAATTAATCCATTTTATCCCTACACTGTGTTATTTCCTCCAATATTCCCTGCTGTCTGTCCTGAATTAATCCATTTTATCCCTACACTGTGTTATTTCCTCCAATATTCCCTGCTGTCTGTCCTGAATTAATCCATTTTATCCCTACACTGTGTTATTTCCTCCAATAATCCCTGCTGTCTGTCCTGAATTAATCCATTTTATCCCCACACTGTGTTATTCCCTCCAATAATCCCTGCTGTCTGTCCTGAATTAATCCATTTTATCCCTACACTGTGTTATTTCCTCCAATATTCCCTGCTGTCTGTCCTGAATTAATCCATTTTATCCCCACACTGTGTTATTCCCTCCAATAATCCCTGCTGTCTGGCCTGAATTAATCCATTTTATCCCTACACTGTGTTATTCCCTCCAATAATCCCTGCTGTCTGTCCTGAATTAATCCATTTTATCCCTACACTGTGTTATTTCCTCCAATAATCCCTGCTGTCTGTCCTGAATTAATCCATTTTATCCCTACACTGTGTTATTCCCTCCAATAATCCCTGCTGTCTGTCCTGAATTAATCCATTTTATCCCTACACTGTGTTATTTCCTCCAATATTCCCTGCTGTCTGTCCTGAATTAATCCATTTTATCCCTACACTGTGTTATTTCCTCCAATATTCCCTGCTGTCTGTCCTGAATTAATCCATTTTATCCCGACACTGTGTTATTCCCTCCAATAATCCCTGCTGTCTGTCCTGAATTAATCCATTTTATCCCTACACTGTGTTATTTCCTCCAATATTCCCTGCTGTCTGTCCTGAATTAATCCATTTTATCCCTGCACTGTGTTATTTCCTCCAATATTCCCTGCTGTCTGTCCTGAATTAATCCATTTTATCCCCACACTGTGTTATTCCCTCCAATATTCCCTGCTGTCTGTCCTGAATTAATCCATTTTATCCCTACACTGTGTTATTCCCTCCAATAATCCCTGCTGTCTGTCCTGAATTAATCCATTTTATCCCTACACTGTGTTATTTCCTCCAATATTCCCTGCTGTCTGTCCTGAATTAATCCATTTTATCCCTACACTGTGTTATTCCCTCCAATAATCCCTGCTGTCTGTCCTGAATTAATCCATTTTATCCCTACACTGTGTTATTTCCTCCAATATTCCCTGCTGTCTGTCCTGAATTAATCCATTTTATCCCTACACTGTGTTATTCCCTCCAATAATCCCTGCTGTCTGTCCTGAATTAATCCATTTTATCCCTACACTGTGTTATTTCCTCCAATAATCCCTGCTGTCTGTCCTGAATTAATCCATTTTATCCCTACACTGTGTTATTCCCTCCAATAATCCCTGCTGTCTGTCCTGAATTAATCCATTTTATCCCTACACTGTGTTATTTCCTCCAATATTCCCTGCTGTCTGTCCTGAATTAATCCATTTTATCCCCACACTGTGTTATTCCCTCCAATAATCCCTGCTGTCTGTCCTGAATTAATCCATTTTATCCCGACACTGTGTTATTTCCTCCAATATTCCCTGCTGTCTGTCCTGAATTAATCCATTTTATCCCCACACTGTGTTATTCCCTCCAATAATCCCTGCTGTCTGTCCTGAATTAATCCATTTTATCCCTACACTGTGTTATTTCCTCCAATAATCCCTGCTGTCTGTCCTGAATTAATCCATTTTATCCCTACACTGTGTTATTCCCTCCAATAATCCCTGCTGTCTGTCCTGAATTAATCCATTTTATCCCTACACTGTGTTATTTCCTCCAATATTCCCTGCTGTCTGTCCTGAATTAATCCATTTTATCCCTGCACTGTGTTATTTCCTCCAATATTCCCTGCTGTCTGTCCTGAATTAATCCATTTTATCCCCACACTGTGTTATTTCCTCCAATATTCCCTGCTGTCTGTCCTGAATTAATCCATTTTATCCCCACACTGTGTTATTTCCTCCAATATTCCCTGCTGTCTGTCCTGAATTATTCCATTTTATCCCTACACTGTGTTATTTCCTCCAATAATCCCTGCTGTCTGTCCTGAATTATTCCATTTTATCCCTACACTGTGTTATTCCCTCCAATAATCCCTGCTGTCTGTCCTGAATTAATCCATTTTATCCCCACACTGTGTTATTCCCTCCAATATTCCCTGCTGTCTGTCCTGAATTAATCCATTTTATCCCCACACTGTGTTATTTCCTCCAATATTCCCTGCTGTCTGTCCTGAATTAATCCATTTTATCCCCACACTGTGTTATTTCCTCCAATATTCCCTGCTGTCTGTCCTGAATTAATCCATTTTATCCCCACACTGTGTTATTTCCTCCAATATTCCCTGCTGTCTGTCCTGAATTATTCCATTTTATCCCTACACTGTGTTATTTCCTCCAATAATCCCTGCTGTCTGTCCTGAATTATTCCATTTTATCCCTACACTGTGTTATTCCCTCCAATAATCCCTGCTGTCTGTCCTGAATTAATCCATTTTATCCCTACACTGTGTTATTTCCTCCAATATTCCCTGCTGTCTGTCCTGAATTAATCCATTTTATCCCTGCACTGTGTTATTCCCTCCAATATTCCCTGCTGTCTGTCCTGAATTAATCCATTTTATCCCCACACTGTGTTATTCCCTCCAATATTCCCTGCTGTCTGTCCTGAATTAATCCATTTTATCCCCACACTGTGTTATTTCCTCCAATATTCCCTGCTGTCTGTCCTGAATTAATCCATTTTATCCCTACACTGTGTTATTCCCTCCAATAATCCCTGCTGTCTGTCCTGAATTAATCCATTTTATCCCTACACTGTGTTATTCCCTCCAATAATCCCTGCTGTCTGTCCTGAATTAATCCATTTTATCCCTACACTGTGTTATTCCCTCCAATAATCCCTGCTGTCTGTCCTGAATTAATCCATTTTATCCCTACACTGTGTTATTCCCTCCAATAATCCCTGCTGTCTGTCCTGAATTAATCCATTTTATCCCTACACTGTGTTATTCCCTCCAATATTCCCTGCTGTCTGTCCTGAATTAATCCATTTTATCCCTACACTGTGTTATTCCCTCCAATATTCCCTGCTGTCTGTCCTGAATTAATCCATTTTATCCCTACACTGTGTTATTCCCTCCAATATTCCCTGCTGTCTGTCCTGAATTAATCCATTTTATCCCTACACTGTGTTATTCCCTCCAATAATCCCTGCTGTCTGTCCTGAATTAATCCATTTTATCCCCACACTGTGTTATTCCCTCCAATATTCCCTCCTCTTTGTCCTTTATTCAAGTCCAGTTTTTCCCTCGAGTTTGACATCAATCAGGTTTAAAATTGATGCAGAGTTTCAGCCAATGAGGGAGATCCGGGCTCAGCCCCGCCCACTCGGTGCCGCAAGTCCCGCCCCTCACCCACTCCCATTGGTTGGAGGACCAACCGCCCGCTCGGTCCTCCAGCCCCTCTCCGCTCTTCCTATTGGTCCGGAGCTCCCGTCAATCACCCGGGCAGTGTGAGCTGAGCATGCGCGGCGGGCGGGGAGTGAGGCCGAGATCGTGTCGGCAACAGGTGAGAGATGGGCGGGGGGAGCGGGTTAATAAACCCCGGGGGAGGGGGCGGGGGCTTCACAAACCCCGAGTGCGGCCCCGGGCCCGAATATCAAACAGTGAACATTCTCCTCTCTCTCTCTACACTCCGGGGGCTCCGGTTTAGATCAGACCCGAAACTCAACACACGGCCCGCGGCCTCCGAGCATGCGCAGTGTCAGCGTCAAACCTCGTGACTCATCGAATCAGGGAGCGTCTGCAAATGAAGGAGAAATGGTGATCGGTCAGGGAGCGTCTGTAAATGAAGGAGAAATGGTGATCGGTCAGGGAGCGTCTGTAAATGAAGGAGAAATGGTGATCGGTCAGGGAGCGTTTCTAAATGCAGGAGAAATTGTGATCGGTCAGGGAGTGTCTGTAAATGAAGGAGAAATACTGATCGGTCAGGGAGCGTCTGTAAATGAAGTAGAAATGGTGATCGGTCAGGGAGCGTCTGTAAATGAAGTAGAAATGGTGATCTCCATATCTTCAGTCATCCAGGGAGCTCGAGCTTTGGATGCTGTTCCTTTCCTCCTCGTGGGAATCTGTCTACTCTGTACCCAAACCAACTCCTCCTTGAAGGCCTCCCATTGTTCAATTACTGTTCTGCCTGCCAATTTTTGATTCCAATCCACACGGACAAGATCCCTTTTTAACTCATGAAATTCGCCCTCCTCCAGTTAAGAATTTTCACATTTGACTGTCCCCTGTCCTTTTCCATAACTGTTCTAAACCTAATGAGATTATGATCACTGCTGCCCCACTGAAACATGCTCCACCTGCCCCACTTCATTCTCGATGTGGAGATGCCGGTGATGGACTGGGGTTGACAATTGTAAACAATTTTACAACACCAAGTTATAGTCCAGCAATTTTATTTTAAATTCACAAGCTTTCGGAGGCTTCCTCCTTCCTCAGGTAAACATTTACCTGAGGAAGGAGGAAGCCTCCGAAAGCTTGTGAATTTAAAATAAAATTGCTGGACTATAACTTGGTGTTGTAAAATTGTTTACCACTTCATTCTCCACACCGAGCGCACTGCTGTACTCACATTCACTCTCTCACACTCATTCTCACACTCCCTCTCTCCCACTCTCTCTCACCCTTTCACTCATGGTTTCGGGCCACTGAAAGATGATGCGATGGGTTTGGATTTCAGCACAGGGAGGAGGGAGAGTGTGTGGGATGGGGATTTTCAGCTTTGAGTAATGAGAGAGGAAATAATGTTCCATAGAAAGTAGAGCTATCTGATCTGAATTTCTATCCTGTACTTACAGTGATAACTTTTATAAACTCCTTTTTTCAGGGGAGGATTTACAGAGGGAAACTCAAACCAAAGATCACGTCAAGATCTGACAGAGTCTCTCGATTCATCAGGACCTGAATATCATCGGCCTTTGAATGTGGAAGGAGAAATGTTTGTCTGTTCTATCTGTGGGAGAAGATTTCAAACATCAGTGTGAGTGGGAAAGCACCGAGACACACACACCCGAGTGAGAGTGTTCCAGTGCACTGACTGTGGAAAGAGCTTTAACCAGTTACACAGCCAGAAAAAACATCGCACCGTTCACAGCGGGGAGAAACCGTACACGTGTTCTGTGTGTGGACGAGGCTTCAACTGATCGTTCAACATGGAGAGACACAAGGACACCCGGACCACGGAGAAACCGTGGAAATGTGGGGACTGTGGGAAGGGATTCAATTACCCTTCAGAGCTGGAAACTCATCGACGCCGTCACACTGGGGAGAGGCCGTTCACCTGCTCCGTGTGTGGGAAGGGATTCGCTCAGTCATCCGGCCTCCTGACACACCAGCGAGTTCACACTGGGGAGAGACCTTTTAAATGTTCTGATTGTGAGAAGAGGTTTAACTGCAAAAGGAATCTGCTGGAACACCAACGTACCCACACTGGGGAGAGGCCATTCACCTGCTCCGTGTGTGGGAAGGGATTCGCTCAGTCATCCAACCTGCTGACACACCAGCGAGTTCACACTGATGAGAGACCTTTTAAATGTTCTGACTGTGAGAAGAGCTTTAAAAGCAAAATTGAACTGCTGAAACACCAACGCACTCACACTGGGGAGAGGCCGTTCACCTGCTCCGTGTGTGGGAAGGGATTCACTCGGTCATCACACTTTCTGTCACACCAGCGAGTTCACACTGGGAAGAGGCCGTTCACTTGCTCAGTGTGTGGGAAGGGATTCGCTCATTCATCCACCTTGCTGACACACCAGCGAGTTCACAATGGGGAGAGGCCGTTCTCCTGCTCCATGTGTGGGAAGGGATTTACTAAGTCATCCAACCTGCTGAAACACCAGCGAGTTCACACTGAGTGACCTTTAAATGTTCTGACTGTGGGAAGAGATTTAAAATCAGAAACGAACTGCTGAGACATCGACGCACTCACACTGGGGAGAGACTGTTCACCTGCTCCGTGTGTGGGAAGAGATTCACTCGATCATCCCACCTTCTGAAACATTAACTTGTTCACACTATTGAATGACCTTTTAATGCAGTGACTGTGAGAAGAGCTTTAAAAGTAGAAATGAACTGCTGACACATCAACGCATGCCCATTGGTTGAGAGACTGTTCACCTGCTCCGTGTGTGGGAAGGGATTCACTCAGTCATCACACGTGCTGAGACACCAGTGAGTTCACGAAATGAGCAGGTCCAACGAGCCGGTCTGTAACACAGGCCAATGACTCAGTGCAGCTCGTTACCCAGTCACTGGGCTCCGTTATAGCCTCTCCTGTCAGTAACACACAAAGAGAAATTGTAAATCTGAAACAGAAAGAGATAATGTATAACACTTCATATCAACCACCAGTTTTTCCCTCTTTCCGGCTTTTATAACAATCTGTTTCACAGTTTGTCAAACCCGAAACAGCCTCTGGGATTTGCTGATTGAGAATTTCAGTGGAAATTGGGACCGTCACTAAGTATCGGAACAAATATCTCCGCTGAGGTTTCGGGATTGTTACTGGTTTATTTATATCAGTGAGTGACCAATTTTAAACTCGGTGAGGGTCTAAACCTAAGGTAAGAGCCTGGGATAGACAAGAGATTCTTCAATGTATCAAGTTAAATTACACTGATTCCATCAACACTGGACATCACATCCCTCAAACATTGTTACCTGTTACTGTATAAAACTGGTGAGGGTGGAAATGGGAAATAACTGAAGAAAACTTCATTGTATCAAAGTTAATTCTGATCATTATTATTATACAAACATTCTACAGCCGGTCCCTTAAAAAGGACCCAATATCAAACCAGTCCCCAGTCCTTGGGCCTGTGCCTATGTTGTGATTTGCACCCGCTTCTGACTGACTTGGTATCAGACGCACTCCCGTCAACAGTAAACGGATGGAGCCGGATCCATAAGAGAAAAATGAGGACCGAGCTCCGCGGTTCTCCCAGAGTGCAGGAGGCGGAGTAACAGCAGCAGACAGAGAGATCTCTCTAAACCAGCCGCTGCCGCCGGAGAGAAGCGAGTCCCGTTCCGAGCCGTGTCTGTCAGGCGCCCGCTGACCCTCTCTTCACTGAAGGGGACCGATTCAGCACCAACTCACACACCCACCATTGGATCATTAAATCACCTTCAACACCTGAATTACATCACCACTTAATCCTCTATACACGAGGAAATACAAACCTTGTCCACGCAACTTGCCCTCATAATTTAAACATTTTAGCCCCGGTATCATTCTGGTCTTTCTGCGCTGCACCTCCTGCAAGGCCAATATATCCTTCCTGAGGTCTGGTGCCCAGGACTGAATGCCGTACTCTAAATGTGGCCTTAGCAGAGTTTATAGAATTCTAACATAACTTCCACCCTTTTGAATTCCAGTTCCCTTGAGATAAAGGCCGACATTCCATTCGCCATTTTAATTATTTTTTGCACCTGTCTGCCAACTCTTCCTGATTTCCCGAAGTATCTCTGCTCACCCACAGTTCCTGGCTTCTCACCATTTTGAAAATACTCTGATTTATCTTGCTTCGGGCCAAAGTGGATGGCCTCACATTTCCCCAGATTGAAACTTTGAACAGTCTGGGGCTCTTTTGTCGAGAAAAGAGAAGGCTGAGGGTGACCTGATACAGGACTTTAAGATTATGCAAGGGTTTGATCGGTCAGATGTAGATAAGGTGTTTGTACTGTTGGGAGTGGGGATGTGAGAACTTAGGGCCATGAATATAATAGTCATCAATAAATCCAATCTGGCATTCAAGAGAAACATATTTATCCAGAGAGGCGTTAGAATGTGCAGCTCGCTCCCACAAGGAGTAGTTAAGGCGAATCGCATGGATGCATTTGCAGGGAAGCTGGATAAACACATGGAGGAGAAAGGAATATTCAGGTTTGCTCATAGGGTTAGATGAAGAGGGGTTGGAGGAGGCTCGTCTGCAGCATAAACACCGGTATAGTCTAGTTGGGCCGAATTGCCTGTTTCTGTGATGTACATTCTATGTAATTCTATGTAAGCTCCATCTGACACAGTTTTACTAACTCATGAATCTATCAATTTCCCTTGATAACTTTATGCTCCCATCTACACTACTCACTGTGCACCCAAACATGGTGTCGTCGACAAACCTGGATATCCGGCTCTCTATTCCTTTATCTGCCTCATTTATACAGATCCCTGGGGGACACCACTAATCACATCCTGTCAATTTGAGTACATACCCATTAACCCTGCTCTCTGTCTCCTACCTCCAAACCAACTCCCTCCCAATGTCAATGGGTTGCTTTGAATTCCACATGTTCTCATTTCTATTCACAGTCTCTGATGTTAAACCTTAACGAATCCCTCTGGAAGTCAATATACACATAACCCCCATGGACACTCCATCATTTACCACATTAGTTACATCTTCAAAAAGTTCAACGAGTTTCGTTAGACTTGACTTACCCTTTACAAATCCATGCTGGCTCTCTCTGATCAATTCATGTTTATCCAAGTGCTCAGTCATTCTTTCCCTAATAACAGATTCTGGTAACTTCCCCACAACAGACGTCAGACGAATCGGTCTATAATTTCCTGTTTTATCTCTCCTACCCTTCATATATAATGGAATGACATTTGAAATTTTTCAATCCATGGAACAATTCCTGAATCAAGAGAGTTTTGAACGATCATGACTAAAGCATGTACAATTTCCTCACCTATTCCCCTTCGTCCCCTGGGATGGTCACCATCAGGTCCTGGAGATTTGTCTATCTTTAGTCTAATTGTTTTCTCCAATACCATTATTTTACTGACACTGAATCCCCTTGATTTATTTTCAGTTTTCCTCGTGTCTCTGATACATTATCCTCATGCTTTTCTGTGAGTGTCAAAAAAGGCTGCCATTTCCTGATTTTCAATTACAATATCACCTCCATCTGTCTTTAAGGGGCCCACGTTACTCTTAGTCACCCTTCTTTCTCATAATATACGTGTAAAAACCTTGAAAGTTGTCCTTAATTTCACTCACGAGTTTTTCTCGTTTTCCCTCTTTGCACCTTTTACGATTTTTTTTTAGTTTCAGCACCACAATAAACAACACTTCACTGTGAAATTTGCTCAATTACTTCTTCAGTGTCAGAGCGAGAATTGTCCATCCCAAATTTATTGAAAGTAACAAACACAAGCACAAATATTCATCCGTGTATCAAAGCACTGATGGACACACAAAGATAAACACAGCCTGAAACGCAGTCAGTATCGGGATTCACAGGGAAACGGGCAAGCGAAATCAACAAAGATCAAACAGTCTGAATCACCAACAGAATGTGACGTGTAGCTTATAGATATTAATGAGAGGAGGTGGGAAACAGTACCATGAATTGGCTCCGTGGCTTAGTTGGTTAAAGCACCTGTCTAGTAAACAGAAGATCCTGGGTTCAACTCCCAGCGGTGCCTTTGTGTAATTCATGGTGTTTAGTGAATTTGAGAAGCACACAGTGCTGTGTTTTGTTCAGCAGCCAACACGGAACTGATCAGGAAGTCTCTTCAAAAATGCCTTTTCATGATGCAGACAGCCCTCTCACAGAATGTGTCCGTGACACGTTCTTGTTTCTGGGCTCGTTGAGTTCGGGGTTTAATTCTCGATTCGAGGTTCATACCCTGGAGAAACCCTAATTTAACCCTAGACTTTGATCTTGAGCTGCGGTTCAGACTTTTGCTGAGAGGGAAAAGAAGTCCCCAAATCACTCCACCTGAATCTCAAGTGGTCTCGGAAGAAGTTCAGTTCAAACAATCAGGAATTTAAAGGCACCTCAATGACCTGCACTTTCATTGAACGAGCTTTGCTTACAATTGCATTCGACCTTGAAACCGCTCTGGGTTTTCATCTCACTGAAGCAGAGTGTGGCCGCTCTGTATCTGTGAGCATGTCGGTGACGAGGTTCGCTCTGATATTGGTCGCTTTCAATTTTTAAGATCTCGCCAAGCTCAGGGAAAAGAAACCGAGAATCGAATTGTCCCTGTAAGTGATGAATTGAAGGGATTGGTGCTCCAAGCAGATCTGGAAAATTCACAGTGCGGTCGCTCAGGAATTCCAAATCCACCCTCTCACCACTCGACTATCATATTAACTGAGCAGAGAATAAATGTCACAACCTTTATTTTGGAAAAGCAAAACGGTGGGGATTTTTGTCATAGCCCGATGCCTTTCGTGTTGTATCAGATGTTCCCCGTTGCGTTACTTTCATCTTCATCGGAGAACCGGTTCGGGCGTTCCTGTGATAAACGGCGACAATTGCCTGTTAATGTTAAATTTAAAATGCAGTCTATAAAATGATGAAATTTCATCACATGCAAAGCACAAAAATCTTATTAAAGTTTTGACTGTCTCTCGGTAACCACGTCAGCATCTCCTTCAGTCTGAAATAGAAAGTTATTGGTTGATTAATGGTGATTAAAAGTCATTCAACTACGAACAGGGTTTAATTAGCTTCATGTAATTATTTATTAAGTTCATAACTCTTGTTAAATTTAATTCTGTGACTGGGAATGGAACCACCCGGTGATGGGAGCACTGAATTTTAACCATCAGTCCATCGGGGAGCTCCCAGGATTGAGCACCGATGACATTTATTTTTCATGGAACTGATGACATTTATTTTTCTTTCACTCTTCCGTGATTCATTCCGCTCTGTGTTTATTCTCAGGCCTCTTATCTCTCCATTCTTTTCAGCTTCTGACTGCGGATATTCCTCTGGTCAAATATGAATAATATAGAATATCTCACAGCCCCGCTATATTTGCTCCTTCTCTATACAGTTCTGTACAAAATCAAACTGTCGGCAGATACCGACAGTGTCTCTCCCTCACTCCCCACAGGAGCAGCAGGAGATGACACTTTAAACTGCCAGTTGCTTCAAACGATGCCCGATAGACCTGCGTTGCCTTGGAGTTTTCCCAGGAGCTGCATTGATTCGATGCGTGAATTTTGGAAATGGAAACATGTCCATCAGCAGCTTGTGGGAGTATTTTCCCTCACTTTCCATTCCATGTCCATGCCTACTTGCACTTGGTGCTGTCATTGCCTGAACATCACCTTCTGTCCCGATAGTAGTTCGAACAGAAAATGCCATTTTGTGCGAGCAGCTTGTCTGACACGAAAATGACCTGAATTACAAAGGGGCGAGTGGGAAAGGCCGCGTTGGTCTGCTTGTTCACAGCAAAGAATTTTCAGCGTTTCCTTGTGGTTCAGTGTTTCGGATTCGGAGCTTTCATCACCACGGCAATGGTTCGATTGGTGTCTGTCTCAACATCTGCATATTATCCACTCTACCATAAGTGGACTGGACTCAAATTGCTGATTTTTCACTGTGAGGGTGAAGAGACATAAATGTGTGGACATTAGTTACGAATTCATCAGCTGGGTTGCACCTTTGCTTCTCCCCCCGTCTCAGTCTTTCCATCTTTACCCTTCACTGCCGGTGTTCCAGGTTCGATCATCCGTGGCCGTTCAACGAAGCCTGAGAAGTCCATGAGGGAAAAACACAGAGAGTCAGAGACAGAGACAAGGTGGGATCAAAGTATAGGAAGAAATAGGATCAATGTCAAGTTCTGCGAACGGGCAGAATTTAAGATGGAGCTTGGGAGAGATTCCTTCACGTGTCTCGCAATTTTGCAAGAGACCATTGGGCTCCGAATTAAAAGCATGAGCCGCGCTGGAGAGTCTCTCTGAGAGAGGGAATGCGGTTCGTCAACTCCAGTTCATCGTTATTTGAGCAGTAAAAATAACTTTAAGAAGTATCACTGGGAACAGGATTCGAACGTACGCAGGAAATCCCCAGGGGATTTCGAGTCCAACGCCTTAACCACTCGGCCATCGCAGCTACAAACATCTGTTGTGCACGGCTGTAAATCAGAATGTGATCTGTGATACAATGTTCTCTCTGACAGGTGAAAGGCCCTGATCCCTGGTCTGTGCTGACTTTCTGACAGTTTACTGGGTAAAGGCCCTGATCCCTGGTCTGTGCTGATTCTCTGATAGTTTAGTGGGATTCATTCTGTATCTGTCAGTCTCTGATACTGTGTGTGAACTTGGGATTGATTCTGTATCTTGTCAGCATTGTGTGTGAGAGTTTGTGATTCATTCTTTATATGCAGTCTCTCATACTGTGTGTTCGTGTGGGATTCTTTCGGTATCTGTCAGTCTCTGGTACTCCGTGTGAGTGTGGGACTCATTCTTTATATACAGTCCCCATGACTGTATGTGGGAGTTGAATTCATCCTAAATATGCAGTTACTCATACTGCATGTTAGTGTGGGATTCATACTGTACCTATCAGTCCCTGGTACTTGATGAGAGTGTGGGATTAACTCTGTGTCTGTCAGTCTCTAGTACTGTATGTGAGTTTGGGATTCCTTCTGTATCTGTGAGTGTTGGATTCATTCTGTGTCTGTGTGTCTCTGGTACTGTATCTGAATGTGAGTTTCATTCTGTATCTGTACGTAATTATTCTCTCAGATTACATTATTGCGTTCAATACTTTAGCTTTAATATCTTAATGTTTGAAGAGTTTTACTCCTTATTTAATTTGTAAATATGGACGAACTTTAGGATTTAATGTTGGAGGTTTTAATCAGATAATTTGTGTGCTTTTTGGACTACTATTAAATCTGAGTACTATTGTGGATGATAATGAATCTTTCAAACTGATAAGGTGACATTTTTGAATTGGTTTGTAATGTGTAGATCAGTCTGTAGAAATGGAATTGATACTGTATCTTTCAGTCTAATATTGTATGAGATTTTTGGACTGGTATATAATGTGTACCTCAGTCTGCACTAATAGAATTGATACTCTATCTTTAAATTTCATTCTGCGAGTGCATTCTGAACTGGTATCTAATTTGCTTCTCAGGTTTACTATCTTTCAGTATTTCTCAATCGATACTGTACATGAGGTTTGGATTTGTAGCAAATGGTACACTTTTTGAATGGATATTTCATGTATTAAAGTCATGTGTGAGAGAGTTCTGGGATAGTATTCAATTGGAATCTCGGGTACATTATTGGGATTCATTCTGTCCCTTTCAATCGGATACCATGTGTGATTTCTCTCTGGTATTTAATTCGTAGCTATGTTGCCCGATTGTGAGATTGACATAGTGCCTTTCAATCTGAGAGTGTGATTTTGGACTGGGATTTTTGTATCTGCCTGTCAGCGGGACAGAGTTCGGGGCAAATGGAACAGTGTCTGCCTCACCCGCTCTGTTTGAATGTTGGATTGAAAGTGTGTCTCTGGAACTTGGGATCAGTGTGGGACTGACTACTTCTGCTGTCTGAGACTGTGGAACTGATGACCTGTCTGTGTCTCTGTGCTCTGTGGGTGATAATGTACCTCCTGTGTGTGAGGAGCTGGCTGCACTCCTCCTTGTGCCTCGGGTGGAGGAAACATCACATTCATTCTGGATCATTCAAGGATTCGCCTGTGGAAAGAAAATTATCTCTTGTAACCCAAGAAACGGTGAGGTTGAAAATGGAAAAGTGATCAGTTTAATATCTCTAATGATCATTTTGAATATCCACAAATGAAAACCAGTGATACAAACAGTGTCAGTGTCTGACTCCACTGCAGCACTCAGCTTCTGCACACCAGGTGTGTTGGGCTGTTTTACAACAATTTAGTGACATCCAGACACAACCCAACCCCTGCACTGATCCATGAATGGGACTACCCGATGGGGCAGGGACCTTTGTCCAGGTCAGGTTTCTAATCCCCTCTCCCATGGGACTAACCGTTCAACCGAAAATAAACAGCCGCTGTTTAAATTGTGTCCTTCACACTTCTCACCTGGTGCCTGCAATAGATGCTCTTTGTATAACTCCCCACATCCTTACTGTCCGGCTCTGTTTCCACTCTTCACTGTCCAATAACAATAAACAGGGTGAGACTGGAACTAAACCAGGACCATTCACTCCTGGTTTGGGGAGAGAAAGCAGCAATGGTTTTAATAGCAGGTTCTTCCCATTCTCTCTCCCTTCCCCTGGACACACCCTGTCCACACCCAGCCCGAGAATGACCTCTCCCTTCCCCCCCTCTCACTCCATGTTCCGGGACCAGTTCCTGATCCACTCCGCCTCTTACAAACAGCCCCCGGACTCCCCCTGCCCTTCCCCCGGACTCAATGCCGATCTCTGAGCCCATCTGCGGACACGGTCCCGGAGCGATGAGCTGCTGTAACGAGGCTGCTCTTTGCTCCCTTCCCCCGGGGGCCGTGATCTCTCCATTCCCGCCTGTCTGAGCAAAGGAAGTGGGTCTGGGGGAAAGGTCAGAGGGAATGGGCTCCACAGGCAGTGCAGGAACAGGCACCAGAATGGGAAACAGATGGGATTCCACCAGTGCCTAACGCTGGAATCCAGACTGACTTTACAATCTCCAACTATTAAACTCGAGGTTTCCATCCCTGCTGTTTCTCTCGGGCTCTTTTGATGGGAAAGAGTCTTTCAGAAATAAAGTGAGCGGCTGTGGAATGAGCCAATGGGTTCTGTTCATTCTTGGCTCCCTGACTGATAAAGTAACGTTTGACTCCGAAACTGGAGGGAGGATTCCTCAAACCAATCCTGGAGAAACGGGGGAGGAAAGTGGGAGTCGGTGTATTTGCTGGGACCGTGTAGGATTAATATCAGGCAGCAACAGTCCCAGTTTATTTCAATCAGAGTGAAACTCTCGGTCACTGAGAGAAATACAGAACGGCCCTGAGCTGCAAGATTGCAGAGGGGACAACAGGCAAGAGAGGGTTAAATGTGTGACACTGTCCCTGAGAGTGGGATTAATAATGTGTCTGTCTCTGAAATAATATCAGTGAGAGATGAGACTGCACTTTCTGTCACTCCACCTTGGAATAGAAATTGGGATGGAATATTTTCCAATTTGTTACTCTGTGAAAACGGGACATTACAGGTCAGTTTCTCTCTCTTTTGTACAGCATATGAAGGTGGGATACTGTTACTGAGAGTGATACAGAGACACTGATAGGAAGTGTAATTCTGATACTGTGCCTGTCTGTTTTTATCTCTCTCTGGCGCTGTACATGAAGGTGGAATATTGTTACTGAGTGTGAAACGGACACACTGATGGGAAGTGTGAGACTGATACTGTGTCTGTTTGTCTGTGTGTCTCTCTCTGTCTGTCTGTCTTTCTCTCTCCCTAGTGCTGTACAAGGAGGCGGGATACTGTTACTGAGCGTAATACAGACACACTGATAGAAAGGGAAAGACTGATTCTGTGTCTGTGAACAAACCTCCGGTGCTATTGGTGAGAGGGTCACTGTCCCTTTTACTGTATATCAGCCGGTCTGACGGGGCATTCATCATTCGCCAGTCCTGTCAGGAAAGGTGGAGAGAAACCGTCTGTAACTGTCTGACACTGGACTGTCTGTGAGTGTTGAATTTATTCAGTAACTAGTCATCTCTGGGTGTTGAGAACGGGATGGAGAGGACACCAGTTACTATTATCTGACAGTCAGTTTAGGAGGAGAGAGAAACACAGAGAGACTGGAGGAGCCCAGAGCGGATAATTTGTATTTTCATCTTAACCAAACATATCACTGTGTGCGGACAATATAATAATGTAAAAGGAGGAGGACGAGGTGAGGCACAGACAGCATTGAGTCTCATTTCACTATAGACGGACGCAGGACTTGCCCCAGGTGAGGGTTTTGTGCTTAAAGATCACTTCACTAAAAACACCTTGACGATCTGGGGTTACAGGCGGACATGACGGGCAGGAAAAGACCAGCTCGTTCATCAATCCTGCCCCACATGCCTGGAGCATCGTGACTGGACACTTCCTACACACACCACCAGCCCCACCCACCGGGAACATGGAATCTCCTGGGAGCGGTCACAAACCAGAAAAAAAAACAGAAAAAAGTTGGAGAGTCAGCGCCCACCGCACCAGAGAGGGTCAGCACCCACCACACCAGCCGGGAATACATTCCAGATGCTCAGTCCTCTCTGGGAAAAGAAGAAGCTCCCAACATCCAGACTATTCTTCCCTCTTTGTGGTCGGAACGCCGGTCCGCTGCTTCCCCCCAATCTGTGAAACTGGAAATAATCTATCACTGGGCAAGCTGATCCACCATGATATTTGTAAACAATTTTACAACACCAAGTTATAGTCCAGCAATTTTATTTTAAATTCACAAGCTTTCGGAGACTTCCTCCTTCCTCAGGTAAATGTTCAGGATCTCCTTGAAGCCTACGCATTTATACATATAGAACAATACATGGTGTTTCCAGACTGCCCCTGCAACTGCCCGTTGCCAAGGCAATCACCGTGTTCAGACAGAGAGGTGTCACCTGCAGAACCCCCGAATACACATTCAACAAAAAAACAAACAGGGAAAAAAAACAGAGAAGAAAAACAGAGAGAGGCAGAAACATCCGGAAGGCAGAGAGAGCCAGCAAATGACCCATTATATTAAAAACAGATAACATTTGTTCGCTGGTGGGGTAACGTGTAGCGTGACATGAACCCAAGATCCCGGTTGAGGCCGTCCTCATGGGTGCGGAACTTGGCTATCAATTTCTGCTCGACGATTTTGCGTTGTCGTGTGTCTCGAAGGCCGCCTTGGAGTACGCTTACCCGAAGGTCGGTGGATGAATGTCCATGACTGCTGAAGTGTTCCCCGACTGGGAGGGAACCCTCCTGTTTGGCGATTGTTGCGCGGTGTCCGTTCATCCGTTGTCGCAGTGTCTGCATGGTCTCGCCAATGTACCATGCTCTGGGGCATCCTTTCCTGCAACGTATGAGGTAGACAACGTTGGCCGAGTCACAGGAGTATGAACCATGCACCTGGTGGGTGGTGTCATCTCGTGTGATGGTGGTATCTGTGTCGATGATCTGGCATGTCTTGCAGAGGTTACCGTGGCAGGGTTGTGTGGCGTCGTGGACGCTGTTCTCTTGAAAGCTAGGTAATTTGCTGCGAACGATGGTCTGTTTGAGGTTGGGTGGCTGTTTAAAGGCGAGTAGTGGAGGTGTGGGGATGGCCATAGCGAGGTGTTTGTCCTCATTGATGACATGTTGAAGGCTGCGGAGAACATGGCGTAGTTTCTCCGCTCCGGGGAAGTACTGGACGACAAAGGGTACTCTGTTGGTTGCGTCCCGTGTTAGTCTCCTGAGGAGGTCTATGCGATTTTTTGCTGTGGCCCGTCGGAACTGTCGATCGATGAGTCGAGCGTCATATCCCGTTCTTACTAGGGCGTCTTTCAGCGTCTGTAGGTGTCCATCGCGTTCCTCCTCGTCTGAGCAGACCCTGTGTATTCGCAGGGCCTGTCCATAGGGGATGGCCTCTTTGACGTGGTTAGGGTGGAAGCTGGAAAAGTGGAGCATCGTGAGGTTGTCCGTGGGCTTGCGGTAGAGTGAGGTGCTGAGGTGCCCGTCTTTGATGGAGATTCGTGTGTCCAAGAAAGAAACTGATTCTGAGGAGTAGTCCATGGTGAGCTTGATGGTGGGATGGAACTTGTTGATGTTATCGTGTAGTCTCTTTAGTGATTCCTTGCCGTGGGTCCATAGAAAGAAAATGTCGTCGATGTATCTGGTGTATAGTGTTGGTTGGAGGTCTTGTGCAGTGAAGAAGTCCTGCTCGAACTTGTGCATGAAAATGTTGGCGTATTGGGGTGCGAATTTGGTCCCCATGGCTGTTCCGTGTGTTTGGGTAAAGAACTGGTTATCGAAGGTGAAGACATTGTGATCCAGGATGAAGCGGATGAGTTGTAGGATGGCTTCCGGAGATTGGCTGTTGTTGGTGTTGAGTATTGATGCTGTCGCAGCGATGCCGTCATCGTGGGGGATACTGGTGTATAGTGCCGAGACGTCCATCGTGGTGAGAAGTGTTCCTGGTTCAACTGGTCCGTGGGTACTGAGTTTTTGTAGGAAGTCTGTAGTGTCGCGACAGAAGCTGGGGGTTCCCTGTACGATGGGTTTCAGGATGCCCTCGATGTATCCAGAGAGGTTCTCACACAGGGTTCCGTTGCCTGATACGATGGGACGTCCGGGTGTGTTGGCTTTGTGTATCTTTGGGAGGCAGTAGAAGTCTCCCACGCGGGGAGTACGTGGGATGAGAGTGCGTAGGATGCTTTGAAGGTCTGGATCGAAGGTCTTGATCAGTTTGTTGAGCTGGTGGGTGTGTTCTTTGGTCGGATCTGCGGGTAACCGTCTGTAGTGTTCCTGGTTGTCCAGTTGTCGGTATGCTTCTTTGCAATAGTCTGTTCTGTTCTGTATGACTATGGCTCCTCCTTTGTCCGCTGGTTTGATGACGATGTTGCGGTTGGTCTTGAGAGCGTTGATGGCGTTGCGTTGTGCTCGGGTGACATTCTGGACTGTCTTCTGAGTGCGGCTGATGAATCTGGCATTGACGCATTTCCTGACAGCTTGAGCATACATGTCCAGCTGAGGGCAGCGACCCTCCGGAGGAGTCCAGTTTGACTCTTTCCTCTTCGGTTGCTGTACCGCGGATCCCTCTGTCTGCTGTTCCGGATCGTCGATTGTCTCATTGGGTTCGCTGCTGAAATCTTGGGGTTTGTGGTAGAATTCCCGGAGCCTCATTCTCCTGATGAATTCCTCTGTGTCCGCCGCGAGACTAGTGGGGTCCATTTTGGTAGTGGGGCAGAAATTGAGCCCTCGGCTGAGAACTTCGATTTCGTCTGGTTGAAGGGTGTGGTCGGATAAATTGACAATAGACTTCCCTGTGGTTGCAACCGTGGTACCAGGGGAAGCTTGGTCGTTGCTGGTGGTGATGCCGAGTTTCTCAAGCTTCCTGCTCTTGGTTTTCATGTAGGCAGCGTAGTTCCGTTGCCTCGTCTGTTTGGCGGTATAACGTAGCTGGTCTGCTGTGTCCTGAGTACAGGTTGAGAGTATGGACTCTATCTTGGTTTCGAGGTTGTGGCGTCTGCTGTAGAGTTGGTGTATGAGATGGTTGCGGAGTGTGCGAGAGGTACGGCGGCAGAGTCTCTCAGCGTAATCCGAGTTGTATGTGGACTTGAGTGGGTTCGTGATCTGGAGTCCTTTCGGGATCTTGTCTGCTTTCTTGCAGCTCTGTTAAAAACTTGATGTCTGTGTCTAAATGCGCGATCTTCTTGGATATCCTTTCCACTGTGAGCCGGCAGTTTGTGGTGTCGATGGTAGTCATGATGTGGAGATGCCGGTGATGGACTGGGGTTGACAATTGTAAACAATTTTACAACACCAAGTTATAGTCCAGCAATTTTATTTTAAATTCACAAGCAGGTGACACCTCTCTGTCTGAACACGGTGATTGCCTTGGCAACGGGCAGTTGCAGGGGCAGTCTGTAAACACCATGTATTGTTCTATATGTATAAATGCGTAGGCTTCAAGGAGATCCTGAACATTTACCTGAGGAAGGAGGAAGTCTCCGAAAGCTTGTGAATTTAAAATAAAATTGCTGGACTATAACTTGGTGTTGTAAAATTGTTTACAATTGTCAACCCCAGTCCATCACCGGCATCTCCACATCATGACCACCATGATATGGGAGCCATTGAAACACCGTGGGCGCTCTCCCATTGAATTATATTCTGTGCGGAGCGTTCGGTTTTTCGCGAGGTGAAGAAACTCTTGTCTCTCCTTGTGTGTAAATGTGAGGCGAGTCTCAGATGATATTCTCACAGTTGAATCCAAAACTGGAAATGTAACTTGTTTGGAGATGCCGGGGATTGAACCCGGGACCTCATACATGCAAAACATGCGCTCTTCCACTGAGCTACATCCCCACGGAGCAAAAGGTACCTGAGAAATAAACAAGCAGACACTTTAGAAGTGAAGCCGTGAGCTTTCTGCTCCGTCTCTCCAGGACATCGAGATGCCCAGCGGTCCCGCGTGTTCACAATGTTCAACCTCAGCTTCAGTTCACGGGGTTTCTGCTCCTCTTTACTTTGAACTTTCCAAAAAAAAGTCTGTGGAAATAAAAAAAACCCAATCGCTAATGGTCAGTGACAAGGCTGAAATCCAACCTCTGAATCATAAAGTGAGATGGAAGAATGACAGAGCGTCAAACAGGAACAAGAGCTGGGACTGCTCGCTCGATATTGCACCGTCACACATTCCCCTCAGTCGGCGGCTGCTTTGAGTTGAGCTGTTGAGGGGACCGTGAGATGAAGTCCCGCTCCGGACAATTTAATGCTGGTGGAGCCTCAGAAGTTGGAACTCGCTGAGCTCAAAAAGCGTCATTCAACTTTCCGTGGGTAATTCTGGTGAAAAACTATTTCGGGAGATGCTGGGAGTTGAACCCAGGACCTCAACACATGCGAAACATGCGCTCGATCACTGACCGAAACCCCCAGATTCCACAAACCGCTAACCAAGGAAAGAAGAACTGATTGTCCTCATTTTATGAGGCCACCCGTGGTGGGTGTGCACTCCGCTCACTGAATTTTACTGGAAAAATAATCAATTTATATTATGTAACTATCCCCCACTCACTGCATTTTACTGGAGAAATAATCAATTTATATTATGTAACTATCCCTCCAAGTGACTACGGTGCGGTCTCTCTCTCTCTCTCTTGCTGTGATCTGTTGACTGAAAAGTTATCTTCTTCCTTGCCAGAATCTTGTGCGCCTTCCTCAGCTTTTGAGGTCTCTTCTTATTCCCTTTTTCAGTTTATGAGCAGTTCACTCTCACATCCACATCTCTCAGCCTGACCATTATTCATGTCTCTCAACCTTCAGAAGTTACATTCCAAGCATAACTCCTGGTACCATCCGTGCCTTGTTGTTACAGACTTAACAGAACCTTATTTAGAGTTTACATTGCCAGCCTTCACAGAACCGTTTGTTTCAACAGACTTCGACTCACTGGCTTGTGGAGGCTTGAGATAGAGAGGCCTGAGCCTGAGTGACTCCTTGATTTAATGAACCTTCAGTCCCTTTATCTACATGTCTTTTAGACATTATGCTATTACAGCACATTCCTCCCTTAGGTCTGTTCATTCCCACTTTACTGTTGTCAGCATCCTTTTAGTTTTAACTGCAAACTTGACTGAAATAACCATCATTCATCCTTCTCGGCCCACCAGCGCTTTCTTATTGAACACACGTTACATGGTTCATTCTATATTAATACACAGTACAGTTTACATTTACAGATACATAGATTCACAGTACATTTTGTTCTACTTCTACTATTGATTATAATTATACTAAATTCTATCTGTTAATGGGTTAATCCTTACACGTTGTTCTTCCTGACTCTAAACACACTAGTTCATTCCTGGATTTGATTAACTGCAGAATCCAACCCCGCAGTCATATGTGAACTCGCTGGTGTCTCAGCACGTGTGATGACTGAGTGAATCCCTTCCCACACACGGAGCAGGTGAACAGTCTCTCCACTGTTGTGGGAAAATCACCACTCGGAGTCAGACTTAAAGATTCAACATGCAGTTTATTGGACAAAGCTTTGGGAGAAGAGCTTGACACTCCGCAGTGTACGCAGTCACCTTCTCAACTTTAAAATGGTCGTTGAGATTCTTTTATACATTTCAAGTGCAGACATTTAGCAGCTATTACATTATTAGCCTTGCTTAGTGACACATTAGCCAATTAGGCCCCCACAGCAACAATTGACCTCCAATCACATTAAAACAACTGTTATCAACTTAAGACAGTCTGGTCTTTGTCTATTCAGTCTGGTTCTGTAGTTTTTATCAGTTCGTTGTGCTCAGTCAGCATTTTTAATGTCTTTTCACAGGGTCCATCTTGTTTAGCAGAGTCCATTTTGTTTAGAAGTACATTAATTTGTTAATCATCATTTGTTATGTTTAAGCTTTAATTATGGTTAGTCTGGTTCGCACAAGGCACATTTCAGTGTGGTCTCGGGGCAGTGACCGCAGCCACACACACACTAGTCGCCAAAAAGGTCATTTTTACCTTTAACCCAACAGCTTAAATTTTACTTTAACACCACAATGTGCGTGAGTTGATGTGTCAGCAGTTCATTTCCGCTTTTAAAGCTCTTCTCAAAGTTACTGCATTAAAAGGTCACTCAATAGTGTGAACAAGTTGATGTCTCAGAAGGTGGGATGAATTCGTGAATCCCTTCCCACACACGGAGCAGGTGAACAGTCTCTCCCCAGTGTCAGTGTGTTGGTGTTTCAGATCATTTGTTTTAAAGCCCTTCTCACAGTCAGAACATTTCAGAGGTCTCTTATCAGAGTGAACTCGCTGGTGTCTCAGCAGGTGTGATGACCGAGTAAATCTCTTCTTACACAGGGAGCAGGTGAACGACCTCTCCCTGACGTGAGTGTGTCGATGTCTTCACAATTTCTATCTGCATTTAGAGCTCTTCATGCAGTCAGAACATTAAAAAGGTCTCTCCCCAGTGTGAACAAGTTGGTGTGTCAGCAGTTTGGATGAAATAGTGAATCCCTTCCCTCACACGGAGCAGGTGAACGGCCTCTCCCCAGTGTGAGTGCGTTGGTGTGTCAGCAGATTCCTTTTGCTTTTAAACCTCTTCTCACAGTCAGAACATTTAAAAGGTCTCTCATCGGAGTGAACTCGCTGGTGTCTCAGCAGGGTGGAAGAATGAGTGAATTTCTTCCCACACACGGAGCAGGAGAACGGTCTCTCCCCAGTGTGAACTCGCTGGTGTATCAGCAGGTGGGATGACCGAGTGAATCTCTTATTACACACAGAGCAGGAGAATGGTCTCTCCCCAGTGTGAGTGCGTTGGTGTGTCAGCAGATTAATTTTGCTTTTAAAGCTCCTCTCACAGTCAGAACATTTAAAAGGTCTCTCATCAGTGTGAACAAGTTGATGTTTCAGCAGGGAGGATGAATGAGTGAATCTCTTCTTACACACGGAGCAGGTGAACGGCCTCTCCCCACTGTGAACTCGCTGGTGTGACAAAAGTTGTGATGACAGTGTGAATCTCTTCCCGCACACGGAGCAGCTGAACGGCCTCTCCCCGGTGTCACTGCGTTGATGTCTCAGCAGTTCATTTCTGCCTTTAAAGCTCTTCCCACAGTCAGAGCATTTAAAAGGTCTCTCATCGGAGTGAACTCGCTGGTGTGTCAGCAGGTGTGATGACCAAGTGAATCTCTTCCCACACACGGAGCAGGTGAACGGCCTCTCCCCAGTGTGAACTCGCTGGTGTTTCAGCAGGTGGCATGATCGAGTAAATCTCTTCTTACACACGGAGCAGGAGAACGGCCTCTCCCCAGTGTGAACTCGCTGGTGTTTCAGCAGGGTGGATGACCCAGCGAATCCCTTCCCACACACGGAGCAGGTGAACGGCCTCTCCCCAGAGTGATTGCGTCGATGAGTTTCCAGCTCTGAAGGGTAATTGAATCCCTTCCCACAGTCCCCACATTTCCACGGTTTCTCCATGGTCCGGGTGTCCTTGTGTCTCTCCAGGTTGGACGATCAGTTGAAGCCTCGTCCACACACAGAACACGTGTACGGTGTCTCCCCGCTGTGAATGGAGCGATGCTTTTTCAGGCTGTGTAACTGGTTAAAGCTCTTTCCACAGTCAGTGCACTGGAACACTCTCACTCGGGTGTGTGTGTCTCGGTGCTTTCCCACTCACACTGATGTTTGAAATCTTCTCCCACAGATAGAACAGACAAACATTTCTCCTTCCACATTCAAAGGCCGATGATATTCAGGTCCTGATGAATCGAGTGACTCTGTCAGATCTTGGCGTGCTGTTTGGTTTGAGTTTCCCTCTGCAAATCCTCCCTTTCTAATACCCTACAAAGGAGTTTATAAAAGTCATCACTGTAAGCACAGGATAGAAATTCAGAACAGACAATTCCAGTTTCTACAAAACATTCTTTCCTCTCTTGTTCCCTGACCGATCCCCATTTCTCCTTCATTTACAGACGCTCCCTGACTGATCACCATTTCTCCTTCATTTACAGACGCTCCCTGACCGATCACCATTTCTCCTTCATTTACAGATGCTCCCTGACTGATCACCATTTCTCCTTCATTTACAGACGCTCCCTGACCGATCCCCATTTCCCCTTCATTTCCCGGCGGGTAGTGAGGGGGGGATAATGTTCACTGTTTTATATTCGGGTCTGGGGCCGCACTCGGGGTTTGTAAAGCCTGAGCCTGGGCCTGAGCCCGGACCCGGGCCCCGGGGTTTATTGAGCCTCTTGCTCCGATCCTCTGACCTGCACCGAACGCGCTCCTCCCGCAGCCTCGACTGGCCGATAATGAGTCACTACTGCGCCTGCGTGCTGGGCTCCACTGATTCAGATAGGGCACAATCTGAACCGCGCTGCATGCTGGGTGATGCAGCCGCCATTGATGATCTTAATATCAGGCCGAAAAACAAAGACATTGGAAGCAGATAATTCAAGTGTTTAATTTATTATATAAATAATTCAATCGTTCAATTCATTAAATAATCAATTGTTTAATTTATTACATAAACAATTAGTGTTTAATTTATCATAGAAATAATTCAATAGTTTAATTCATTATATAAATATTTCTTCGTTTAATTTATTACATAAAGAATTCAATATTTAGTTGAATTATTTATAATAAATTAAACACGAGACTTCTTTATATAATAAAGTCAACAGTTGATTATGTGTAATGAATTAAACCTTTGAATTATTTATATAATAAATTAAACAATTGATTATTTATACAATAAATAATGTTTTGAAATTCTTCATACAATAAATTAAATAATGGATTATTAATATGATTAAATAAACACTTGAATCTTTGTATGATAAGTTAAACCTGTGAATTAATTATATAATTTGAACACTTGACCTCTTTATATAATAAACTAAACAATTGGTTATTTATATAATAAATTAAACACTTGTGTTATTTATGTTATAAATTAAGCTGTTGAATTATTTATATAATAAATTAAACACGAATTATTTATATGAATCAAACAATTGTTTCTTCACAGAATAAATTTAACACTTGAATTATTTGTATAATAATTTCATCAATTGAATTATTTAGATGCTTAATTTATTATGAAAATAATTCAATAGTTTAATTTAACAACTGAAGTTGTTATGTAAGAAATTAAACAATTGATTATTTATATAATGAATTAAACTATTGAATTATTTATATAATAAATGAAACAGTTGAATTATTTATATAATAAATAAAACCTTTTAATTATTTATATAATAAATTAAACTATTGAATTATTTAGATAATAAATGAAACAGTTGAATTATTTAAATAATAAATTAAACAAATGAACTATTTATGTAATAAATTATACACTTGAATGCTTCATATAATAAAATAAACACTTGTTTATTTGTATAATAAATTCACAAATTGAATTATTTATACAATAAATTAAACAACGGAGCTATTTATATATTAAATTATACACTTGAATTATTATATAATTAAACTACTGAATTATTTATCCAATATATTAATCAATTTAATTATTCATAGCATAAATTAAACAATTAAATAATTTACATTAAAAAATTAAACACTTGAATTATTTATAATATATTAAACAATTGAATTATTTACATAATAAATTTAGCTATTGAATTTTTTACACAATAAATTAAACTCTTGGTTATTTATATAATAAATTAATCAATTGAATAATTTAAACTATTGAATTCTCTTTATAATAAATGAAACATTTGAAGTATTCATATAATAAATTAAACACTTGAAAACAATTTAATTATTGATCGAATAAAATAAGCAATTCATTACTTATTTAATGAATTAAACTATTGAGTTATTTATATTACATCTTAAACTTTTCAATTATTTATATAATAAATGAAGCCAGCTTGGACAAAATGGCGGCAAGCGCGGCCACCATCTTGGAAAAAAGAGGCCGACAGACTGTCCCCAGTGATCCCGCAGTGACCCCAGGATGTCCCAGTGACCCCAGAGTGATGCCTGTCCTTTTCTAACAGGTCAATCCCACCACCTAGAATCTGACAGCGCAGGAGGCCTCTCGGCCCATCGTGCCTGTGCTGGCTCTTTGAAAGAGCTGTCCAATTAGTCCCACTCCCCTGCCCTTTCCCCATAGCCCTGCAAATGTTTCCTTTCAGTATTTATCCAATTCCCTTTTGAAAGTTATTATTAAATCTGCTTCCACCGCCCTTTCAGGCAGCGCATTCCAGATCATAACTCGCTGCGCAAAATAAAACCCTCATCGCCATCTGGTTCTTTTGCCAATTACCTTAAATCTGTGTCCTCTGGTTACCGACCCTTCTGCCACTGGAAATAGTTTCTCCTTATTTAATCTATTAAAACTCTTCATAATTTTGAACACCTCTATTAAATCTCCCCGTAACCTTCTCTGCTCTAAAGAGAACAATCCCAGTCTCTCCGCATAACCGAACTCCCTCATCCCTGGTACCATTCTTGTAAATCTCCTCTGCACCCTCTCTAAGGATTTGACATCCTTCCTAAAGTGTGGCGCCCAGAATTGGACACAATACTCCAGCTGAGGCCTAACCAGTGTTTTAGAAAGGTTTAGTATAACTTCCTTGCTTTCGTACTCGATGCCTCTATTAATAAAGCCCAGGATCCTGTATGCTTTTTTTAACAGCCTTCTCAATTTGTCACCTTCAAGCATTTGTGTATGTGCACTCCCCAGGTCTCTCTGTTCCTGCATTCCCTTTAAAATTGTACCATTTAGTTTATATTGCCTCTCCTCATTCTTCCTGCCAAAATGTATCACTTCCCACTTCTCTGGGTTAAATTTCATCTGCCATGTGTCTGCCCATTCCACCAGTCTATGTCCTCCTGAAGTCTGTTACTATCCTCCACATTGTTTACTACATTTCCGAGTTTTGTGTCATCTGCAAAGTTTGAAATTATACCCTGAATACCCAAGTGCAAGTCATTAATATATATCAAAAAGAGCAGTGGTCCTAATACTGACCCCTGGGGAACACCACTGTATATTTCCCTCCAGTCTGAAAAACAACCGTTCACCACGACTCTCTGCTTTCTGTCCCGTCGCCAATTTTGTAACCATGCAGCCACTGTCCCTTTAATCCCAGGGGCTTCAAATGATCCCTTCTGTCTCTGGACCCCGTTTATACCGTCCTTCCCCAAAAACTTATTCCACAACTCTGCCCTCTGGTGTAGAAAGGTCCCAGCCCTCTGACTCCAACTCCCTGGTTTAGATGAGTGGAGGCCTCCAGCCCATGGAGCACCCCATCTAACGGTCCATGAAAGGACTCTGTGTTTTCCCTCCGCTACCCTACTGAGAGCCTCCCCTCCGGGTGTTCCATCCTGCCCACACTCGCCCCAGTTTGTACACACGATCCCTTATCCTGCAGTCAAACTTGGAATGAAAATATGCAGATTCTTATCTGCCTCTACAAGGCCCCCTTGTCAGAAGGTCATGGGATCGAGCCCCACTCCAGAGACTCGAGCACCTAATCCAGGCCGACACTCCCAGTGCAGTACTGAGGGAGTGCCGCACTGTCGGAGGTGCCGTCTTTCGGATGAGATGTTAAACGGAGTCCCTGCCTGCCCCTCTCAGGTGGACGTAAAAGATCCCACGGCCACTAATGGGAGAAGAGCAGAATTCTCCCCTGGGTGTTCTGGCCAATATTTATCCCTCAACCAACGCCACTAAAACACAGATTATCTGGTCATTATCACAACGCTGTTTGTGGGATCTTGCTGTGCGCAAATTGGCTGCCCGTTTCCTAAATTGCAACAGTGACTACACTTCAAAACAGTACATTATTGGCTATAAAGTCCTTTGGGACGTCCCGAGATCGTGGAAGGGGCGAAATAAATGTACGTTTTTTTAAAAACTAAGTCCCTTTGACACCGGGGATCAGTCCTGCAGTCCTTTTAACCCCTGACCCCTGGTACCCAAGCCCTAGACCACCCCTCTTTACTGCGAGGGCTAGTGGAGGGCAGTTGGGGCAAGGGATGCTTTGCCACAAAGTGCCTGAAGCAGAGCCCACTGCATCTTTCACAGGACGACTGGATAACCGTATGAAGCTGAGGCTCGTGCTATGGGGGAAGAGAAGGGGAGAGGGGCTTATGTCCCGGGAGGTGGAGGGAGCTAAAACCCACAAACTTCTGACTCGGAGGGGTGAGTGACGCTGACCGAGGAACGAGACAGGGTCCCCGAGACCGAGAGCAGTAAGTGGAGAAGGGGCGGGTGTTGCAGACTGAAGCCTGTGCTGGGTGCTCCTACCATTGGTGTCCCTCATCTCTTCCTCTCGCTGCTTCATGTCGGCAAAGTCATTGACGATCGACTCTGACAGATCCTCCAATCGTCGCAGCTCCACCTCAAGTGGCTTCAGCTTCTCCGCCTTGGCGATCTGGGCAGGGAGAGAGAGAGAGAGAGACGGTCTGTAAGATCGGACAAAGATGTAGTAAATCCATTGTTGACTTGAGAGACCCACACTACAGAAAGGATATTGAAGCACTGGAGGCGAGGGGAGGGGTTGTAGAGAGGGACTAGGTTCTTAACACTCCCAATCTTGTTTCTTGATATCACGTGGAGTGAATCAAATTGGCTGAAGGCTGGCTTCTGTGATGGTGGGGATATCGGGAGGAGGCCGACATGGATCATCCACTTGCCACTTCTGGCTGAAGATGGTTGCAAACGCTTCAGCCTTGTTTTTGCACTCACGTGCTAGACTCCGCCATCATTGAGGATGGGGATGTTTAGAGAGCCTCCTCCTTCCGTTAGTTGTTTAATTGTCCACCACCATTCACAACTGGAGGTGGCAGGACTGCAGAGCTTTGATCTGATCTGTTGGTTGTGGAATTGCTTAGCTCTGTCTATAGCATGTTGCTTCTGCTGTTTACCATGCATGTTGTCCTGAGTTGCAGCTTCACCAGGTTGGCACCTCATTTTTAGATACGTCTGGTGCTGCTCCTGGCATGCTCTTCTACACTCCTCATTGAACCAGGGTTGACCCCCTGGCTTGTTGCTAATGGTGGAGTGAGGAAAATGTCGGGCCATGAGGTTACAGATTGTGCTGGAATACAATTCTGCTGCTGCTGATGGCCCACAGCGCCTCATGGATGCCCAGTTTTGAGCTGCTAGATCTGTTCTGAATCTATCCCATTTAGCATGGTGGTAGTGCCACACAACACGTTGGATGGTGTCCTCAGTGCGAAGACGGGACTTCGTCTCCACGAGGACTGTGCGGTGATCACTCCTACCAATACTGTCATGGACAGATGCATCTGTGACAGGTAGATTGGTGAGGGCAAAGTCAAGTAGGTTTTTCCCTCATGTTGGTTTGCTCATCACCTGCCGCAGGCCCAGTCTGGCAGCTATGTTGCGAACAGTCCTTTTATACTTGTTTTAACTGTATGATTCACTTGTTTTATTCCTTATGCTATCTGCACTTGTGTATAGAATTCTTATTTGGGCAACAGACCTACTAGACCACATCTAGAATATACTGTGTGCAGTTTTGGTCTCCTTATTTAAGGACATAATTGCTTTGGAGGCGGTTCAGAGAAGGTTCACTCGACTGATTCCTGGGATGAGGGGGTTATCTTATGAGGAAAGGTTGGACAAGTTGGGCCTGTACACACTGGAGTTTAGAAGAATGAGAGGTGATCTTATTGAAACATATAAGATCCTGAGGAGACGAGAAGGGGCAGATGCTGAGAGGATGTTTCCCCTTGTGGGAGAGACGAGAACTCGGGGACCACAGTTTGAAAATAAATGGTCTCCCATTTAAGACAGAGATGAGGAGAAACTTTTTCTCTCAGAGGGTGGTGAGTCTGTGGAACTCCCTTCCCCAGAGAGCGGTGGAGGCAGGGTCAGTGAATATTTTTAAGGCTGAGTTAGATCGATTCCTGATTAACAGGGGAGTCAAAGGTTATAGTAGATGGACAGGAAAGTAGGGTTGAGGTCACAATCAGATCAGCCATGATCTTATCAAATGGCAGAGGGGCCGAATGGCCGACTCCTGCTCTTAATTCGTAGGTTCTGATGCTGTTTTTCTCACTTCTTAAAAATATCACACTTGTTTTTCATCACTGCTGTATTATTTTTTAATCAGTTATTTTATTATTTCCTGTATTTTTTGATGAACCTGAAGTATTTATATTACCTGTGACACTATTTGTGACCTGGACTTTGTTCTCATCCCTTTTTCTTATCAGTGAGCTATTTTCACTTTTATTATTATTTCTGCCCAAGCCCTCCCCGTACCCCAGGACCCCCCCCTCGGACTCACTCACCCGGGGGCAGGCGGCTCTCGAAGCAGATCTCAAACATGTCGTAGTCGTCAGTGGTGAAGGCGAATTTGCCCTTAGTCGCCTCCTCCTTAGAGTACAGGATGTGGCCGGAGGAGTCCGTCACCTGGGGGAGGGGAAACAGAGAGGTTACACCCTGGCTCCAGCCCGGAACTGTCCCCCACAGCTCCCTCCCCACACCACCCTCCCAATGGTGGAAAGGTACAAAAAGATCATTAAAAAGGAGAATGGAACGTTGGCCTTTATCTCGAGGGCTGGAATACAAAGAGGTGGAAGTTATATTACAGCTGGACAGAGCTCTGGTCAGACCCCATCTGGAGACACTGCGTCCAGTTCTGGGCACCGTCCCCTCAGGAAGGATATATCGGCCTCGGAGGGGGTGCAGTGCAGATTCACCAGAATAACACCGGGGCTAAAAGGGTTAAATTACGAGGACAGGTTGCAGAGACGAGGCTTGTATTCCCTCGAGTGTAGAAGATTAAGGGGTGATCGAATCGAGGGGTTTAAGATGATTAAAGGATTTGATGGGGTCGATAGAGAGAAACTATTTCCTCTGGTGGGGGGAGTCCAGAACAAGGGGGAATAATCTTAAAATTAGAGCCGGGCCGTTCAGGGGTGATGTCAGGAAGCATTTCTTCACACAAAGGGGAGTGGGAATCTGGAACTCTCTCCCCCGGAAAAGGGGGAGGCCGGGGGTCAATTGAAAATTTCAAAACTGAGATTGATGGATTTTTGTTGGGTGAGGGGATTAAAGGGAATGGAACCAAGGGGGGAAATGGAGTGAAATACAAATCAGACATGGTCGGACTGAATGGGGGACAAGGTCGGACTGAATGGGGGGTCGGACTGAATGGGGGGACATGGTCGGACTGAATGGGGGGACATGGTCGGACTGAATGGGGGGACATGGTCGGACTGAATGGGGGGACATGGTCGGACTGAATGGGGGGACATGGTCGGACTGAATGGGGGACATGGTCGGACTGAATGGGGGGACATGGTCGGACTGAATGGGGGGACATGGTCGGACTGAATGGGGGGACAAGCTCTCTCCCCTGCAAACCCCCTCTCTCTCCACACACCCCCTCTCTCTCTCCCCCCCCTCCCCCCTCTCCTCTCTCTCTCCTCTCTCTCCCCCCTCTCTCTCTCTCACCCTCCTCCCCCCCCCCTCCCCCCCCCTCCCCCCTCTCTCTCCCCCCCCCCTCTCTCTCTCTCTCTCTCCCCCCCCCCTCTCTCTCTCTCTCCCCCCCCCCCTCTCTCTCTCTCCCCCCCCCCCTCTCTCTCTCCCCCCCCCCCTCTCTCTCTCCCCCCCCTCCCCCCTCTCTCTCCCCCCCCCCCTCTCTCTCTCCCCCCCCCCCCTCTCTCTCTCCCCCCCCTCCCCCCTCTCCTCTCTCTCTCCTCTCTCTCCCCCCTCTCTCTCTCTCACCCTCCTCCCCCCCCCTCCCCCCCCCCTCCCCCCTCTCTCTCCCCCCCCCCTCTCTCTCCCCCCCCCCTCTCTCTCTCCCCCCCTCTCTCTCTCTCTCTCTCTCTCTCCTCCCCCCCCCCTCCCCCCCCTCCCCCCCCCCTCCCCTCCCCCCCCCTCCCCCCCTCCCCCCCCCCCCTCCCCCCCTCCCCCCCCCCCCCTCCCCTCCCTCCCCCCCTCCCCTCCCCCCCCCCCCCTCCCCCCCCTCCCCTCCCCCTCCCCCCCCTCCCCTCCCCCTTGAGGTGGGGGCGGGCGGCCGGCTGTTCGCTCAGCTCGGACTCTCCGCTCACCAGCCTGTCCTTGTGGATCTCCTCCCGCAGACACTTCCTGGCGTTGGACGGCAGCTGGAAGGAGATGGCGCCGGCGGCCAGCAGCTGGTTCAGGGCGGCGAGGGGCAGGAGCAGGGCGGGGGGAGGAGGTGAGGGCCTGAGGCCGGGGACTGGGAGTCGGGGAGGGGCCTGAGGCCGGGGACTGGGAGTCGGGGAGGGCCTGAGGCCGGGGACTGGGAGTCGGGGAGGGGCCTGAGGCCGGGGACTGGGAGTCGGGGAGGGCCTGAGGCCGGGGACTGGGAGTCGGGCCTGAGGCCGCTCTCGGGTCGCTCGGTTCCTGCGCGGTTTCCAGGGGCAACGGATTCCGGGCCCAGGCCCAGCGACCGTTACTATA